>NW_004949136.1:2511052-2549364 GCF_000317375.1 Microtus ochrogaster | reverse complement strand
TCTGTAGACCAGGCTGGTCTCGAACTCACAGAGATCCGCCTGCCTCTGCCTCCCGAGTGCTGGGATTAAAGGCGTGCGCCACCATCGCCCGGCTTACTTTTTATTTTGTGATGAGGTCTCGGTAAGTTGCCCGGGCTGGTGCTGAACTGTCTCTGTGGCCCAGGAGATCTAGAATTTGTGGCCCTCCTGACTTAGCCTCCTAATACTAATTGAGATCAAAGGCCTGATAAAGCAGAACTAGTTCTTTAAAGACACTCTGGCTAGGAGCATGGCTCAGTGGTACAGTCTGGACATACATGGCCTTGGTGAGGTAAATCTGTTAGGAGCTTGTGAGTTGTGGGATGGACATAGCCCTGCCGGCCTCCAGTGCACAGCTGCCCACCCCCTTCAGTTCTCTGTCACGTGGTACCCCTGGGAGAGCACATCCAGTGTCACCGTCGATGGCTATGACGGTTAGTGCTCTCAACCTCACAGGATCTCCATCAGTTTTGGACATGCCTATGAGGGGCTGTGTAGATTAGGTTGGTTCAGGGCATGCCTGTGAAAGATTGATTAGGCTGGGCAGTGGTGGCGCAGGCCTTTAATCCCAGCACTGGTCTAGAGTGAGTTCCAGGGCAGCCAGAACTACACAGAGAAACCCTGTCTCAAAAACAACAAAAAGCCAAACAAAAGATTATCTCTGTAAGGTAATTGAAGTACAAGTCACCCTGACAGAGGTGACTTACCTTAACTTGGGCTGAGGCCCTAGACTGAGTAAAAGGAGAAAGCAAGTGGAGCCATCAACATTAGTCAGTTTCTGGACTCTGGGTGCAGTGTGACCAACTGCTTCGAGGTTCTGCCACCAAGTCTTTCCTTCCATACCTTAACCGTGAGCCAAAGTAAACCCTTTCTCCCTTAGGTTGCTTTGTTAGGGTGTCTTATCGCAGCAACAAGAAAATGTTCTTACACAGTGGCCAAGTTCTCTTGATGCACAGTTCTGCTGGCAGGAGTTGTTGCCTGGAACCTCTAGGCTCACTCATTTTTGAGCCAGGACTACCCCTGCTCACCAGCCTTCCGGCAAATGCTCCCCACTCACCTAAAAGCCGGCCCAATTCTCAGTTCGTGATGCGGAAAGGGGCAAATAGGGAGCATTGCTTCCAGCTGTGATGAGCCCTGAGCTGCCCTCCAGACCAGCGTGGTGTGGAATCAGGTGTCTACTACCCACTCCTGACTCCATGGGAGTACCAGGGGAAGATGTGGTCGCGGGAAGTGTCTTGATCAGAGAATGCTACCGCAGAGTGCACAGTACTGGGTGACTTGGAAAGAGCAGGGCTGCATTTCTATGGACTGAGGTTACAGACTCCAAGATCAAGGCAAAAGCTGACATCTCAGAGGGCTGTCCATCTCCTCCCTGTCGCCCCAAAGGGAAGAGGCAAGATCTCTCTGGAGAACCCGCTAAGGTTCTCATTCACCAGGGTTCCTAGTTGCCTTAACCTGACTCCTGTTCCCTGGACAGGCCCTTTTGCTTAAGGCTGGCCTGGGGCTGAGTGTGCTCCTACCCCCAGCACTGAGTAGTCTTAGCCTGATACTTGTCAGGTCCCTGGTCTCCATCCCTAACAAAGCCGTGGTCAGTGGCTCTGCTCTCCAGTTCGCTGCCCGTGGTTGCTTTCCTCACCACAAGCTCTGTATAGGCAAGATGTAGCTGGTCTTTGGTCAGCTACTGGGGAATGAGTAGCCAGTGGCCACCCCAACAGGTGTTCCCACTTTGTGTTCTAGGGGGACCTGCACAGACTACGGTAATCGCTCTTTGGAAACCTGTGGCGTCTGGTGTGCTTTAGAGGAGGGATTTCCCCAGCCTTTATCTTCAAGGTTCTTTTTTTTTTCCTGAGACAGGGTTTCTCTGTGTAACAGCTCTGGCTGTCCTGGAACTGGCTCTGTAGACTTCACCTTATATCCACGATGCATGTCTCTTCTGTCTGTCCCTGGCCATCTTATTCTTCCTCACTCCCACTTCCTTCCTAGCTCAACTCCGCAAGTCCCGCCCAGATATGGCTGCCTGACTTCCCTTCCAGCTCTTGAAGGTCCTCCCCTTGATTCTTAGTTTGCCTCCCTTTGGGTCACCAAGAATGCAGGGGACTTAGGGGGAGGGGACACAGAACGTTTCTCCTCTCCTATGACTTCACTCCAGCTTTGGGGGAGACATGGAGGTGGCCAGGACACTTGGTCAGGCAGTTTTTCCTCCCACACCAGGCACATTTTGAACCCTTGCCAGTGCCTTGTGAGGGGGAATTGGGAACCTGTGATGGGATGGTCCTTGCTAGCATTCAAGCCTCCTGAGCAAGACGGTTATGAACGTTTCATAGTAGAGTTCATTAGAGCAGATTGAATCTTGGCCTTGCCACCAGCAATGCTCACAGCCATTTAAGAGCAATAGTAAGTTTTTAACCAAATGTCACCCCAGGAGGCCTGGGCTCCAGGAGCGCCAGCTGGGCTTCCAGCCCTCATTAATCTCACAGCACTGTGGCCTCTGCTATTTCTTCTGGCACCAGCATTTTGAGGGTGCTGTTCACCCACATACAGAAGGTCAGGGCTTCTTCCAGAATTGCTCAACTTACTGTGTGTGGTGAGTGTGTGTATGCATGCACATGTGTGCACATACACCCTTTTAAGTAAAAGTCTGGGGACAGACTGACCACTAAGGCCTTAAGGCCTTAGCTGAGTAACTGGCACACAGTAGAGGTAGCGGAGTTGCTGCTGCTTGTCACTGAGTTTCCAGCAGGATAGAGGAGAGCAGCTGGGTCAGTCGCTAGGCTCGAGATCAAGGAATAGTTTCTGGGGAGGGGGCAGATCTGCAGCTGCCCAGCATGTTCTTTGTGTACCAAAGGCGACATCCTAGACCCTGCAGCCCCTGACCTGTGGCTATGATGCTGACCTCCTGTCCTTGGCACATTCACTCACACGCTCAGCCACTTTTGTCCCTGAGAGAGGCGTGAGGTCCCGGATGTCCAGTTCACTGTGTTAGTGTCGCTCTAGAAAAACTAGGACTGGACTGGCAGGCCGGTCTAGAGCCCCAGAGTAGTTCCTGAGGAAGGCAGCTCTGGGGCAGGGTTCTGAGAAACCCTACGCCCCGAAGATCTGGTGCTGCTCTCTAGGTCATTGGCTTTGGAGCAACAGATAGAAATGTATACTCTGGAGTCCTTCACCACCCTTCCCTTTAGCCCACCCCAAGAAAGGCAGTAACTTGGAAGCTCAGACTGGAGGACTGGGCCTCTTGTCTGTCAGGACAAGTTTCCCAGTTTACTTGGACAGTCCAATGCTGTTATGGAATGCTGGTAACCTTGAGTTCCCTACGCTCAGTTGTACTTGAGGGCAGCCCAGGGGCTCCTGGGCTTGGGCATCTCCATCCTCAGGGACACATTCATGGCTCTGAGTGCTATGAAAGGTATTCTACCCAGTGTGCTGGGGTGCTACCTACTGTGGGGTTAAGGGACTACCTTGATAACCCACCATCCAGAAGCTGCGGGGCTGGAGAGATGGCTCAGTGGTTAAGAGCGCTGGCTCCTCTTCCAGGAGGACCTGGATTTGTATCCGAACACCCATGTGGTAGCTAACAACTGTCTATAACTCCAATCCAGGTGATCCAACAGTGCCTTCTGGCCTCCATAGGCACCGCATGCACATGGCTCACAGGCACATATGCATGAAAAACACCCGTACGTATTTTAAAAAAAGAAAGTTGAACAGCTGCCGCAACAGCTCTGAGCTGCCTGTGGTTCTGGAGGGCCGTCCACCCTGTATTGTGTCTGTTTCTATGGAGAGAAAACAACATGGGCGTCGGTTGGGGTAGGAGGGAGGAGACTGAGGAAGCAAAGCCACTGCTGGTGGAGGGTGGTGCTGGCTGCTCCTCCTCTTCCTGGTGGGCAGGGAAGGGACTACAGGCTGGATGGGATGGGGTAGGTGCTCTGCCTGTGCCACTTCCTCCTGTGTCCCCTTCCACAGGAACGGGGACTTGGTCTGTGTGCTTTCTGCTCCCATCGTAGGACAGCAGCTCCTCCAAACGTGGAATGCCGACAGCCTTGGGGTCCGTACATGCGGGTCCAGACACAGCAGCCTTGCCAGCCTGGCTGTGTGTTCACAGGGAACTCTGGGAGGCCATCCTCCTTTTTGGGCCTAGGTGGCCTATAACACTGGTTTCATGCTTTTCTCCTGTTTTGATAGAAATTTACGGCTTTGCTTCTCTTTGTCAAGTAAAGATTGTCTGAAAGAAATTTGTCCACATTGAGTGAGGCAGATACTGGCATACAGGGATCCTGCACCTCAGGCTCATTCACTGTTCCATTGACCTAATGAGACTTGGGAGAAGTGGGTGAACACAGCTGTCTGCTTTGAACTGATCGTGAGGTGTTCCTTTTTATCCTTGGCCTTCTTCAGACAGAGAGGTGCAAATAGCAGAGCAGACACTTGGGCACAGACCCGTACTGAGGCCCTGCCTGCTGAGCAGTATCCATAGTGGTTCTGATGACTTGTTTTCCAGGGACCAGTGTAGAAAGACTGGGCCATTTTGATAAGTCAGTGTGTGTGTGTGTGTGTGTGTGTGTGTGTGTGTGTGTGTGTGTGTGTGTGTAAAGATTTAAATTAGCAGAAGAGAGGGCTCTCTTGTACCCCCAAATAAAACTGTTCTCTGATATTGGGCCGGTGTGGAGCTGTACAATGAGGGCAGTTTGCACGACTGAGGAGGCCCTGCATCCCTTCTGCCCAGTGAATTTCCATTTCTCTTAACCTCAGTTGGCTTCTTGACGTGCATGTGGAAGGTGTTAACAAACAGGCTTAAGACTTTTCCTCTAACAGATTTTTTTTGGTAATAGTCTAGAAATTTGTTTCCAAGTTCCCATAGCCAGAATGAGTGATGGTGATTTCAGCCTTTCCCTGTGTCTCCCAGGAGCTCTAGCCTCAGTGGTGCTGCATGGTGTGGTGCAGACCAGCACTTGTTGTTGTTGTTGTTTTGGTTTTTCAAGACAGGGTTTCTCAGTAGCTTTGGAGCCTATCCTGGAACTAGCTGTTGTAGACCAGGCTAACCTTGAACTCTCAGAGATCTACCTGCCTCTGCCTCCTGAGTGCTGGAATTAAAGGCGTGCGCCACCACTGCCCAGCTGACAGTGGTGCCTTTAGTTTGAGAGAAATTTTGAACCAGTACTTTTGAGGGCCTCTTGTTCATTAAGCCCTCTGCCTGATGAGTACTTACTGGTGAGGGGTAGAGCCCAAATCCATGCTGTATAGGTGCCTCCTGCTGCGTGGAACTGGGAACTGGTGTGGTTGAGTTAGAGACAGTGGTATCTAGTTACTAGAGAATGATAGTCAGAAATGCGGGTTTATTGTTTGTCCTTATATGGAGGTACTGGGAAGAGCAGTTAGTGTGTTGTGGAGTCGTGCAATTTGTATTTTGTACCTTGAACCTATGTAACTATTTTGTTCTTGTTACAATATGGAAATGCTATAGAAAACTAACTCCATATTTTTCTTCATTCCTTGGCCTCCACATTTGCACAGTTCACTCTCTAGTGCACTGACGGAGTAGGAAAGGCTGGGTGGTGTGTGCCTGTCTTAGATCCCAATGCTAAGTGAGTCTGGAAGGTCACTTGGTAGGATGCTGTGGACCTTCAAGTTTGAATATCAATCTTATGATCTGTCTGGAGAAGCCTGACCTTGAGGATGTTGAAAAGGATTCACCCCAACCCACTCTGGGTCTTGGCTGGACTCCCTTATGGCAGGCGATATGAATATGTGTAATGGCTGTTCTACAGTTGAGCCCAGTGGTGAGATGCCTGGCACTGAGTGTCTTCCCTTTGAACTAAAAGTAATTGCAGACATCCTGTCTTCTTCCCAGACCAGCTTGTGTGTGCCTGGGGCAGGTGTTAGGACAATCCTGTCCTCATCTGCTCTGGAGGTACTGTCGATGCCCAGGGCCATGGAGAATGGTGCTCACTCGGGCACAGGCTCATGGGCTCCTGCTCTACCCTGCTCCTGTCCATGCAGAGAGAGGCAAGACCACAATGAGGGTGTTTTTATTCAGTCTTTGAAGGCAGGAAGGTGTTGGCCCTGGACAGGAAATGTGCCCAATGTGTTTTTTTCTGGGCAAGAAAAATTCCAATTTAGAGGGAAATGGAAATCTCCAAACATTTCACTCTGGGATGGAGCAACAACATCAGTGGGGCAGAGCCTTTATACGTGGTGCTGGTTCTGGGCAAGGGTCTACCCTACCTGGCTCTGCCCTGTCAGAGGTCTGGCCCATGAGAAAGTCTTTTTGGCTGACATTTCCTGCCCAAGATGTTTTCCTTTCCCTGGGAGCATCTCACTAGTGACACTGGCCTGTGAGGCAGTAGACCTTGCCAGGGGTGTGTGTGTGTCTCTCTCCCCCTCCCCCCTTTTCTTTCTCTCTTTCTCTCTCTCTCTCTGTTCCAGGATACCTAGAGCTATATATAACGAGACCCTTCCTCAAACCCATCTCCCTGAAACATTTATATGAAGGGAAACGAGCACAATGCTGAGCCAGCACAGGGACAAGGTGCTTGCCTAGTTATGTGTGAGGCCTAGATTGAATCCCCAGCTCCTCTCCTGCTTTAGCCTCCCCAGCACTAGATTACTGCCCATCATGTGTGGCTGAGTGCTCTAGAGGTTCCAATTCAATCGTCTATTTCTGATATGGTCAACACATTCGCGATAGCAGCTTCTTCTGTGGGAACAGTAGGCAGTAGTCTTCAGTGTTCTCCTCTGTGTGTGTGCGTACATTCACTGTTGCGTATGTGTGAGCACACATGATGTGTGGGTGTGTGCCCACATATATTCCTGGATGTTCTTTTCACAGGTGTGATGACAGTGGCTCTTACCCAACTTCTTAGATCTGTGAACCAAGTCTGCAGGTGGGGTTGTCACTGACCCACTAGGCTGCTGCAACAACAATGGCTGCTGAGGTGGATAGGAGGGAAGCCTTCTGTAGGCCCTGAAATTTCCACCTTAGACCCTCGTCCTAATTAACATCAAGCTAAACTGCCTTTGTGCGTGCTGCCCACAAATTAGCAGTTGTGTAGGAAAGCCCCACACAGAAGGTGTGAGGTGATAGCCTGAGCTACCCTCCACCACCTGTAGGCCCTGGTTGCCGTCTTGACAGCTCGGGCAGGACTCTGGGTCCCACATGTCACTAAGCTGTGAATGTAACCTGTCACCAACACCTACCTGGCCTTGTTATTAGAAAGGAAAGAAAGTTGAGCATACGTATGGAAATCTGGTAGGCTCCATCTGCCCCTCCCGGAAGGAGCGATGAACTTTAAGAGGCCAGTATCTGCTGAGACTAAGTATTATCTTACAAGAATCCCTTGCCTGTACTCTCCCTTGGATCTCAGCCCCAGGATCCCTTCTGCACCGTTAGATGTTGTGATTCTGCCCCTCTCTCTGTGATTCTTGACTCACGTGAACCCTAGTTCCTGGAAGGTGGCAGGAAAGTCAGAAGCTATGGGTCCTAGGGGCCTCTATGCAGGCCCTGAGCAAGCTCTTTCTCCAGCATAGCCACAGTTCCTTTGGCTTTGGGGTCAGTGTTACTAGCTGGCCAGTCTAGGCTGTGCAGTGCTGTCGTAGTAGAGGGTGTTAGGCCTGTGAGAGGAGGGGCAGAGTGCATTGCTCACTGGGGCTTAGGGTGGGAAAGAACACCTCCCAATTCAGTGATGTCCTCCATACTTCAAGAGGAACATGGAGGTGCCTACCTGTCTCTAACCCTGTTTATTAAGGATGAGAGTGCATGCTGGGACAGAGTCTGTGAATTCAGAGGAGGTGAGAATGGTTCAGGAATACTGGCTGCTCTCTGAGCCTCGGGCTGGGTATTTACTGAGCTGGGCTTAGTCTGGATACTTGTAGCCGGGCTCAGGTCACCCTGCTGTCCTTTCTGAGGCCACACCTCCTCAGCGACGCGTGTAGTATATGTTTCAGATTACACAACTATTACTTCCAGGTTTGGGATCAGGTCGGTCAGCCCATGAGGCCTGTCTACCCTGCTCTGCGCTGTCGAGGGCTTGTTGCTGAGGAGGTGGGGAATAAGGCCCCTCCCTCATCCCCTGACCATCTCACTGCAGCCTGTCCTCCAGCCCTGGATGGGAAGGCCTGTTTATCTTTATCGATCTCTGCTGAAGGGGTGGCAGGTGGCCAAGCAGCCATTGCAGGCCATCCCGCCCTCTGGCGAGTCATCTTGATGGAATGTCAGTTGTGAGCGTCTGAGGGACTGGCTTTGAGAAAGAATAGGTCCTTTTGCCCCACCCCCACCCAGACTAATACTCCCAGGCTGGGGCACACCCACATCATAGACTGCTGGTGTGCTCCAGCTGGCGGGCTTTGGGACTCTGGCCTTGTGCGTTAAGTCCTTTTTATTTGTTTGTTTTTGTTTTTTGAGACAGGGTTTCTCTGTGTAACCCTGGCTGTCCTGGAACTCACTCTGTAGACCAGGCTGACCTCGAACTCAGAGAAATCTGCCTGCCTCTGCATCCCAAGTGCTGAGATTGAAGATGCATGCCACCACTGACTGGCTTGTGCCTTAAGTCTTTTAACAGCTACTTTCCAGTGACCATATAGGGGACATCCCGTGTCTGTTTGGGGACTTCAGTTACTCTCTGCTTCTGAAAGAGGTTTGAGGTGTCAGTGCCTTTAGGGTCATGCCAGATGAGCCCTTGGGTTGTGTGGCTCATGGGACCAGGACATCTGTCTAATATCTTCTTAGGAGTTCAAGCACTGGCCTCACTTGGGGGTACTTGTCCCCTAGCTCTTTTCTGCAGGTGTGGCAGACAGGCCAGGACTTAGCTACCTCACCACCACCACCAAGAAATCCCTTCCCAAGGGTGAGTTCTTGCCATTTTGACAGATCCAGGTCCATGGAAGGAGCTTATTGTCATAACCAACTCCTGAGGATCTTTTTAGAGAGCTGGGAGCTTGGGAACTTGGGAGGGGAAGGATTATTCAGTGGGTCCTCCCAGGAGGGAGAAGGTAGGCTTTTGGTAACTTAGTTTCCTGGGAGAAGTCTTGTGAGCAGTGTAGAAGTAACTAGAGAAATGACCTACTTAAGTTAAAGGAGTCGAAGTCAGTATTCAAACTGGTGCTTCTACTCCATTTGGGGATTAGGGTTGACTTAGAAATCCAATCTGCTTCCCCAGTAGCACAGTAGTTAGAAAATAGGTTAATTTGAGCATGATGAGAAATGTGAATTATCGTGTGTAAAATATTAATGGTGATTACAAAAATAGCTTTGCGACTTCTAGAGCTGTGGAGTATCAGAAAAGACACGCAGCTCGAATCGAGCCAGTTCCAGAGTGAGACGGTGCAGGGTTCACCTTAGAAGTAAGTGGCCTTAGCAAAGCCTGCTGTGGAGCTTCCGGCTCTGAATCACCGCTATGGGAAGCTTTTGCTGCATTGAAGACCTTCTGCTGGGGGTTGCCCGAGTCCTGGTAGTTTTGCCTAACGGCTTCACTGTAAGTTGAGTGAGTACACTTCTGTCTCTGCTCTGCCCTTTGAAGGATTAGCAGGGGACATGATGCTGATTCTTCTCTAGGGGCCTGTTGTGGCTGGACTGGTGTCTGCTAGAGCAGTGCTGGGCTGCATTCTGGCCCTCCTAGCAGGGACTTCTGCAGCCAGTCAGCCCTAGGTCATGTGGATGATCATGGAGGGCCAGAATTCACCTTTCCCACTAGACTAGCTGTCCAGTGAACCCCCAGTCTCCTGTGTCCACCCCACAGCTGTGCATTATGAACATACAACAGCATAGCTTCTGTGTGCGTGATAGGAATCAAAACTTGGGTCTTAGGCTTGTATGGCCAGCACTTCACCCATTGAGCCATCTCCCCAGCCCCACTGTCTGTGTGACAGGAACCCCATCTGAAGCCTAAGGAAAGGAGGACTCTGAGTGACAGCTTGACAGAGTCAGGCAGATCCTGGCCATAGGGGAACAGATGTTGTTGGGGCCTACAGGATACAGTAATAACCTTGAACCTGGTTGGACTAGGATCTGGGCTCATTGTGGAGTTAGGACAAAATGGGACAAGGATTCTGGGCCACAGTGTTTCGCTTTTGTGTAATGTTAATCAGAGTTCTCATTAGATGAGAGCAGGTTTGTGACAGGGCGCAGGAAAGGCTACTTGGAGCCATTGGGCTGCAGGCTTGCAATGTAAGGGAAGTCTGGTGATACTGGCCCAGAGTCTGTCTAAGACCCACTGACCTACTTTGAAAGAGGAGCCAGGAGAGACCACATCTTAAGACCACATTCTCCCCTGGAATTATGGGTCCTTGCTGTTGTGACCGTGGCTGGCTTCGTGTTCTCATTTGGTTTTCCTCTGTTTTACATTTGGATACTTTCGTGGGAAAAAAATTTTTCCTGTTGACCCACCTGGTCTTCTGGAAATTTTCTTCTCATTCCTTGCCTCTGTTCACTTTTAGTGTCCTCTGTTAAGCACTCATAGATTGGGAGAACCTTTGTGTGTGGACACTGAGTCTGTGCTGTCCCTCTGAGATTAGCGTCACCAGACTTTTCAAATGCATTTTTTTTTTTAATTCTCACAGAACTTTTGGGTGAGTAAATGCTTTTAACCTCAAGATATTACTAGTTTTAAGTCTGTGGTAAATTCTACCTTATGGGGGAAAAGGGTGGCTGAGAGGTTAAGAATATTTGCTGCTCTTACAGAGGACCCAAGTTTGGAGTGGGTCACTGTGGGCATGCTAGTGCCTTTTAGGTGCCCCAGATGTGGAGCAAGCCTTCAGCCTGTGTCCTTCATTCCCTTGCAGCCTACGATGCCCCATTCTGTCTGTGGGGTAAATCATTATCTGGTATTTTGAATTGTGCTCTATGTTGAGGGTCTGGGGAGATCCCACCGTGTTGGAGTGCTTTTGCAGCCCTCCACCCCAGACAGCATCCAGGATATGGCTGTTGGGACAGTTAATAGGATGTAGAATTTTAAGAAGGAACTATTTTGAAAGCCCAGTACCTGCCTTGTTCAGAGTGACGCACTATGAATAGTTTCCATCCGCCTAACCTCTAGACGAAGAAAGTCACCCAGTGGGTGGGTGGCAGATGCGCCATTTTCCGAAGAGTTCCCAGCAAGTGACAGAGTGAGGCTGTGACAGCTGTGCAGCTTCCCCAGAAACCCCACCCCACTGTAATCTTCCTTCCGTGTAGCCATTACATGCTTGTAAACCGTGTGCACATAAATGGCCGCTCTGGGCCTTCATCCTGAGGGGACTTGGAAATCTCTGAGATTGGCATGAAAAAAATTTCTGAGTGATTTTCTTTTTTCTAATTCTCACAGAACTTCTAATTTGAAGATATTACTGGTTTGAAGTCTATGATAAGTTCTGCCTTCTGGGGGAAAAGGGGGTTCTCAGTTTGGTTCCCAGCACCCATGTCGGGCTCACCACAGCCTAGAGCTCCCAGACCCATATCCTTAGACATTTCTGACTTTTTTGGTCACCTGTACCCACATTACATACTCAAAAATAGGTATATACATGTACATAATTAAATATAAATACTTTAAAATAAAAACTGGAACAAATTTTCAATTGAATCGTTACTAGAAAAGAGATGCGTTTCACTAAGATTTCTGGGTGAGCAGATGTGGTGGCCAGCCTGGGCGCTTCAGCTTACCAAGGCACTCCTAGGCCATGTTTGCCCTTCCTAAGACCTCTCACTGCTGGCTCCCTGGTTAATACAGTGGTGGGACACAGAAGTACCAATGGAGAAACAGTGTGGAACCCCTGGGGTGCTGGCCAGGTACCCAAGTGGGACAGAGTGGAGAAAAAGATGTCCTAGGAGAGAGCTGAACACTGGAGGTGTGGAGGACAGTGGCATGGGTCTTTCCTGGCTCAGGCGGAGGGGGACAGTGGCATGGGTCTCTCCTGACCTCATGATGTGGGCAGTAGTAGTCTCTACTATTAGTGTTTGTTTGTCCTGTGATCGTTGTGCTTGGTTAGAATGAGTTTGCTGCCCAGGAAGGGTAGTGAGAGGTGGCTGTTGCCCCTACACACGCACGCACGCACGCACGCACGCACGCATAGGCATAGCATACATGGATGGCTGTTTTAGCGTTATAGCTCTGCTCTACAAGCTTTTGACTCCGGCAGGCGATGCTTCTGTAAAACAGGAATTTACATGGGGTCCCTGTCTCTGTGTATCTGCTCGCCTCCTGTGTATTTAATTGAGGAGCTCCTCTCTGCCTCATGATAAGGTCTGGAATGTTCCTTGAGCAGAAGTCAGGCCACCTGCTCTCAAGTTCTCTTCCTCATGAGCATTGCATTTTAGAGACTTGACAAAGAGCAGCTGCCATCTGGATGTTCGCACCGAGTACCCATGTCTGTGACTTGGGCTTAGTAGATGGCAGCGACTCAGACCTAGAGCGTCCTGGGCTTAGCATTGACCTTGGTGTAGGTCTTCTGGGCAGCTGTTCCTCTGGTTGAACCCGGGCTCTTCTCCCGTGTTGAACTCTGAAGACCTCAGCCTCAGGCTTTGGTTTCCCATCAAAGACTCAGCACAGCTTTGGGTCTTTAGTACTTTTTAAAAATTACAGCATCATCTATCTCTCATAAAGATGTTGATTTTACTGTATGAAACCGTCTCCACTAATTTTAGAACATTCTTATCACTCCAATATGAAATCTGTACCTACCATTGGCTGACCCTCCACCCCAACTCTCTCTCCCCTGGCCACTGATCTAAATTGTCTCTGGGTGTTCCTGTTAGAAAAATTTCCTTCACACAAAATGAGAATGTGTGTGGGTTGTTTGTTTGTTTTTCTGTTTTGTTTTGTTTTGTTTTGTTTTGTTTTGTTTTGTTTTGTGGTTTTGGAGCCTGTCCTGGAACTAGCTCTTGTAGACCAGGCTGGTCTCAAACTCACAGAGATCTGCCTGCCTCTGCCTCCCAAGTGCTGGGATTAAAGGCGTGCGCCACCACCGCCCGGCTTGTTTGTTTTTCTGTAACTGACTTTCGTCACTTAGCAAGCTGTTTCCTAAGGTCATCAATATTATAGCTGTAGATGCCTCATGAGGACTGAGTGGCGTCCCACAGTACGGACACATCACGGTTTGCGCATCTGTTGTAGTTCCCATTTCCTGTCTGCTGCAAACAGTGGTGCTATGAACAGACACTTGCACACATTTGTATACCTGCGTGTGGATTATGTTTTCCTGTGGTTCCTTCATGTTATATTCCCACCAGCAGCACCCGTCTCCACATCATTGCTAATATTTGTATTATCCAGGTTTTAAAAATCACAGCCATGCTTGTAGAAACACATACCACCTTACTATGCTTTTTAATCAACATGTTTATGAGGCAGTTGTGGAATTCTAAGTCGTAAGAAACAATGCAGAGATTTCCTGAGCAGACCTGGGAATCACAGAAGCACAGGGCAAATGCTCAGGCGTGAGATTGCTAGTCATTTGACTGCTCTGGTTCATTGGTTGGATAGTTTTTAAAATTGTTTTGGGTTTTGATGCTGGGAAACAAACACAGGCCTTATACTATTAGCTAGGTACATACTCTCCATCTGACCACATCCACAACCTTGACAGCCCTGCGAGGATCTGCCAGGCTCTATAGTGGCTTTACAAATTTGTATTTCTACCAGAAGGTTACTGGGTTTCCTGTTCACTGCATTCTGCCTGTTGTTGCCTACTGTTGGCTGTGGTTTTCATCCTGGCTGTCCAATTGGGCATGAGATAGCATCTCATTCTGCCTGACTTATTCCTTAACCAGGCAGGTAGAGCATCTTCAGTGCTTGCTGGAAAGTAGATTTATTTGGAGAAATTTTCATGCACACGTGTAGCTTCGAATCCACAGCACTTTGACCTTTATGGTCTGTGAGCAGTAGTGGTTCAGAACGTGCTTGGTCCTGGAGGTTTGCAGAGCAGATTCACGTCAAGATGTACGAAATGCATTTCAGTTCATTTGCTGCAACACCAAGGGAGAGGGTGCAGGACAGACCATGGTAGTGCTCCACCGCTGATCAGTTAATTAAGGGCTGGGGGCCTGCGTGGTGGGAGAAACTTGTTCTCTGTGGATTCTGCATGGGCATGTGCTCAAGACAGCGAGGCTCTGCTCTGGACCTGGCACTGAGCTAAAGAAGACAGTACTGACCCTTCCCTGTTTGAGTATCTGGCTACTACTAGAGCTGCTGCCATCCTTATAACACATGGGTAGGCTGTAATTTTGCAGAACAAATATTCTCCAATTTTCTAAGCCCTTGGTTGGAGGGTAGAAATGCCAGCACTGGTTTCATTGTCTCCGCTCCTTCAGAACAGCTGTGGGCCCTCTGCTCGGCTGATCCTTCTCAGTCAGGAGGGGTTGGGCTGTGGCTTCAGTCCCTCACTGCAGCCACCTGGATGGGTGAGAGTAGATACAGTTGTGTAGGGTGTGTTTGCCTTACGTCCTTTTGTCCTTTGATCCTTGTGCTGGATTAGGAAGGGAAGGCCTTGACCTTGAAGCCTGTGGGCCCTTAAGTCAGAACTGAGCAGGTGGCCCCTCAGATGAAGTGCAGACATTTGGAAATAGATGACATCAACCTTGGCTGTTACATAGACCCACCCTCTGCTCAACCATGACCCCTTTGGGGGATTGAATGATCCTCTCATGGAGGATGCACATCAGATATTTATATTATTATTTAAAACAGCCAATTTACAGTTATGAAATAGCAATGAAAATAATTTGGTGGATGGGCAGTAGTGGCTCATGCCTTTAATCCCAGCACTCTGAAGGCAAAGGCAGGCGGATCTCTGAGTTTGAGGCCAGCCTGATCTGCAGAGCGAGTTCCAGGACAGCCAGGAATACACAGAAAAACCCTCTCTCAAAAAACCAAAACTAAAAAAGAAAATAAATATTATGGTTGGTGCTCATCACAACACTGTATTAAGGGTCACAGCTTTTAAAAGGTCAAGAACCCCTGCTCTCTCCATGGAGTCTTCCCTCAGGAACTGCAGAGAGCTTTGGAGATGGAGCTTAGTAGTGGATCGTTTGCACAAGGCCCTGGGTTCAGCCTCCAGAGCCAAAGGAAGTTATAGGAAATTGGCCACTTTTAGTCTCCTTGGCATGTAGACTCCATGCTGGCTCTGCCTAAAGTCTGCAGCCCAACTACAAGTAGACCATGCCATACCTCATGCTCTGGGTGGGACATTGTGTTGTGTTGTTACCAAGTCACTCATGGAGTTGATGCCCCCTGTGTATCACCCTAGGTGGTACCTACCACCTTCCTCTCCAAGTAGCTGCTTCAGAAACATCTATCATGGGATTAAGGCATTTTCATCTTTACCATCTGCCCAGTGGCCCTCTGCTGAATTTTGCCAGACTCAAATGGCATTCTCTACTCTGAGAGCTGTTTTCTGGTATTGCCATCTGCTAATGTCCTTTGGGTCTATGTCAGGGCCAAAACTAGAGCTTCCCAAGGCTCACCCCTCTGGACCATGCAGACCCTTTGAAGTTCAGAAGAAATTTCCTCATGAAGCACCCCTGGGGCAGCACCTCTCTCCGCTTGTTGTTAGGGAGCAACTCAGGAACTGTTTGTTCTCAGACATAAGCATAGATTAGTTCTGTCTACCAAGTATCCTCCATTGAATACTTCCAGTCCGGTAGTACGATGGAGGTCCCCACCCTTGAGAGGTGGCCAGTCATGCTGTCCCTGACTGCGGTAAGATTGCTTGATATTGTCTCTGGTTCCAGAATTGAGGTGGCACCAAACCATCCTCTTAAAGGTTTGCCTCACACTGGGGAGATCGTGGACTCCCAGATGGCTCCCGAGTGTTACTGTTTGGGCCTGGGTATGGATGTCAAACCCCAGTGGCCAGGAAGTTTGAGGTGGACCGGCAGCACCACACTGGCAAAGGGTTTTAGCCAGAGGGACCAGAACCTAACTATGCCAAGCTTAAGGTCGTAGTCACAGGTAGACCGCTAATTTAACCCCTGAGAGTCTTGATGTCCCCAGCAGAGTGTCAGTCTATCTCTGTCTGTGTGTAGGCAGCCAGGGCCTGATACCCTTAGGCAGAGACTACCTGTGACATAATGTTTAATTGGGTCTTGGCTTCTAGTCAGTCTTTCATATGTGACAACCCCTACTAGGGCAGGCAAGGTAAAACATCCTTTTGCTGTAGGCTGTTGGCATCTCCTTGTATCTGATTCTGGAGTCTGGGAGGGAACACTCAGCATTTGTCCACAGTGAGCCAGGGTCTTGAGAGAGATGCAGCCTACCCTCTTATCTTCCCTCCTTTCCTCCCTTTCTCCTCACCTTCTTTTTCTCTTGCAGAAGACCTGGATTCTATTCCCAGTACCCACATACGGTTCACAACTGTTCATAACTCCAGTTGCAGAGGCTACAGCAGGCACATATAATGCACATGCATGCAGGCTAAACATTCATAGCTGGGTAGTGGTGGCACATGCCTTTAAACTCAGTACTTGGGAGACAGAAGCAGGTAAATCTTTTTGAGTTCAAGACCAGTGAGTTTCAGGACAGCCAGGGCTATACAAAGAAACCTTGTCTTAAAAAAAAATTAAACATAAAGTAAAATCCTCCCCCCCCGAAAGTAGTTTTTCATTTATTTCTGTTTGCTTGTATGCATGTGTGTATACCACATGCATGACTGGTACCCATGAAGGCCAGAAGAGGGCATCAGTCTGAAAACGAGTTGTAGATGGTTGTGAGTCACTGTGTGAGTGCTGGG
Organism: Microtus ochrogaster; assembly: GCF_000317375.1. Taxonomy (NCBI): domain Eukaryota; kingdom Metazoa; phylum Chordata; class Mammalia; order Rodentia; family Cricetidae; genus Microtus; species Microtus ochrogaster. The sequence continues at coordinate 2,532,654 of NW_004949136.1, read as the reverse complement.
GACCAAATACAGTCCCTCTAGAAGAACAGCCGGTACTATTAACCCCTGAGCCATCTCTCTAGTCCCAAGGGAGATTCATTATTTCTGAGAGCTTCTGAATGGACGGACATCCCTTAACGTCCCTACAGCAGAGCTGGCTCCCACCTGGGAAGACTGTTCCATCACAAGGAGAATCCCAAGTTCCTTCCTATCCTTGTTTAGTCCTCAAGCCTAGGACACTTTACTCACGGGACCCTCAGGTATGAGGTGCTCCGAGACATCACAGCCTTCTTCCAGGTGTCTGACTGTGACCCTCTGGATGGTACAGAGAGCACTGCCTTGCCTGCTGCGTAGCTGTTGGCAGCTGTTGGGTTTGGGTGTTCCCTCATAATCCATCCTGTTTTGTTTGTGTGTTTAAGAGCCTGAGTGACAAGAGACCCTGGCACTAGATAGGCTGAGAACCTGGCTGGAATCAGGCCAGCCTCATTTCCTGACATTTGTTCCTTCTGTCGGCCTTTTCTGCCTCTGTCCCTTGGAAGCGTGCCTGGGCTGTGCCCTGAGGTGTGGGTACTATCTACAAAGCCAGGAACATACAGCAGGGCCCCTGTGTGCTCCCATGGCTACTTGGTGGTTACTTAAAGATGGTTGACATCTGGCATAGTGACCAGAGCACTGTAAGAGTTAGACAGCACGTTGCTGTCACACCCAGCTATGACCCTGAGCTCACCTAGTGCTGCCAGCAGCATTTGGGATGGTATTCTCACCCACACAACAAAGACAGAAGCTGGATGTGGCTGGAAGAATGGCTGGGCAGGCAGGCCTTGGGGGTAGATTCTGAGGCAGATTCTTTTTTTGTTTTGTTTTTGGGGGTCTCTCTGTTATAGCTCTGGCTGTCCAGGAACTTGCTATATAGACCAGGCTGGACTTAGACTTCCAGATATTTGTCTGCCTCTGCCTTCCTAGTGCTGGGATTAAAGATGTGTGTGTGCACCGTGACCCCTGGCTCTGTTGTGCACCGTGCCCCCTGGCTCTGTTGTGCATCGTGACCCCTGGCTCTGTTGTGCACCGTGCCCCCTGGCTCTGTTGTGCACCGTGCCCCCAGCTCTGTTGTGCACCGTGCCCCCTGGCTCTGTTGTGCATCGTGCCCCCGGCTCTGTTGTGCACTGTGCCCCCGGCTCTGTTGTGCACCGTGCCCCCTGGCTCTGAGGCTGACTCTGACTAGTGAAGTTCCTTAAACATGGGGGCAGTTCCTGGTATGAAGAATGGCAATGAGCTTGTTCTTTCGGGGCTGGGAATGGGTGGGGACTGCTAGGATTCTGCAGCCTGCGGGGTGAGCAGGTGCTATGTGGGGGCTTCCCTGGGCCCCTAGTGGGTCTCAATTTCTGCTGTGGGTATTTAGTCACCATGATCTTAGCAGTGTGTGCAGCCTCTTTTAGAATCCCAAGCTCACTCTCCACCGTCTCCAAAGCACTAGCCAAAGGCCCTCTGCCTTTGGCAAGTTGCCATGCCTTGTGAGGGTTTCTCCAGCTACCTACTGTCTTTGTTTACTGGGCATAGGCATCCACAGGAAACACTGCCTGTCTGGTTTAGAGTCCCCAATCTGTGCTGTGTGGCTCCTGCTGGCCACAAATCCCTGAGGCTCTGCCTGGCTGTTCTCTGTACTGTCTGAGGCTAAAGGCAAGTGCTAGAGACCGCGGCCACATTGGCCACAGCTCATCTCTGGAATGCCAGGCTCTACTGTATCCCATGGGCCCGTATTGTCCTGCCCGTTTCTGTCCTTGGTCAGCATGAGTGTCTCAAGTATTCCGAGGTAGATGTTTGGAGGTGGGAGTGAGGAATCCCACAGACCCCACAGTGTGGAGTATGGAGTGCTGGGGCCGGGTGGGCACGTGCAGCTGACCCTTCCTTGCTTTGGGCTCTATGGTATCTGCAGCCCTGACTGGCCCTGGCCTTCCCAGCACAGGTGCACAGGCTCACACTCAGTGGCACCTGTTCTCAGTGTGTCTTTGCCCTTGGGATGTGGGGGAAACAAACCTCCACTGTCTGAAGCCCCAGAGAGGAAGTGGCCGCAGGGCACTGCTGTGACCAGCCCAGCTAGCTCCTCCCTGATACAGTCTGATAATGGTCTTATGCTATTGAACCTTTGGAGGCAGGGTTGCCTCTTGTAGACCTGTCCTGGCCTTAGCACGTGGACCCAGAGCCCACCTTGTAGCACGATTAATAAAAACCCCGAGACAAATATTGGGGTTCAGCCTCAAAGTCAGAAAAGCAAAACAACGAGCCACTGACTCTTACCTCTACCTTTGCCAGGGTTTGCTGTCTTCCTATAATTTGTTAATTTCATCATTGGTGAATGATACTGCAATCTCTGCTGGGTATTCCTGCTAATTGTTGAAGCCACCTCCTGGCTTGTAGGTACTGTGGGCTGTTTTTGAGGCCCCTAGAAAGGTAACTGACTGGTTCCAACTGGCCCTCCAGAGGGAAGCACTATGGTCTGTCCCAGGCCATGTCTCAGAGGCGTCCGCAGGGTCCTCTGGCCTCACAGATGCCCTTCAGCTTCACCCTCACTTTTGCAGCTTGGTGTAAAGGGGAAATTCCTGTCATCGTCGTCTAGTTTTAAGACTTCGTTGTTCTGTAAGAGTTCTTTGGACTTTTTATGAAATATCTCAGAACTGTTCAAGGTACCTGCAGATTCCTCTGTTAGCTCCAGGGGCTTCCCCATCTCGTGTGAAACAACTGGGCTGCTTAGGAGACTTTGACCTTAATACAGCAGTCTGGCACCCTCTCCCCTGCCTTCTGCACAGGAAGCAGCCTTGCCCAGAGGTCCTGTTCTCCAGCCTTTTCTGCTGGGCCACAGTCTGGCTTATGAGGCTGCCTGGGAGGTGTCTCATACTCTCCACCCCCTAGGTCTCTGGAGTTTTTAAGTCGGCACCAGGCTAGACTTGTGGCTTTCTCTGTGAGAGAATAGAGCTCACTTTCTGCACCTGCTCCAGCCAGCGTCTGCTTAGACAGGAAGCCCCACCCTGGTGTGCAACACCACCACCCCTTCTGCCTTCGCTGTGGGAGGGATCCTTGCAATTCCGGAAGTGGGTTCTTCTGCCCCAGCCAGCATCCTGGGTATCTACTTCTGCAGGGGGCACACATGGCCTCTGCTGAATGACACCATGACCTTGTGACTCATCTCCTCTGGAAAGCTGCAGCACAACTGAGCCGGTTTGGTGTCATTTTTTCTTGGCTGTTTGTCTGTCTTTGAAGAACATGCACCCGGCTGTACCCTAGGACCAGCACCGCCTTATGCCTTACACCAGCACAATCCCTCAAGAGAGTGGCTCCCTATCCCAGGCTCCTGAACACAGGGGTCCTTCCAAATACCTCCTTATTCTTGGAAGGGCAGCAGGCCTCCCAGGCACCTAGGATGGGGACCCAGCCCAAGCACTACACGTTACCTGGGCCTTGGTGAAGGCTTCCATGAGGACTGATCCACCCCTCCTATCTAAATTTCATGGTGGGAAACCTATCACAGAAGCACCTTGACTGCCTGCTTCTGTGCCCCTTCCAGGCAGCAAGGTTTCAGCCTTACTTCTGCTGGGCCAGTTGTATGGTGGGGTGTTTCCCCCAAGGATTCTGGAGAAGAACCCTGTTCTTTGGTATACTTGAGGCCCCCTGGCTAGAGGTCACAGACCTCACTTTGGCTTTACCTCTCCCCCTCCCCCAAGCCCAGGTAACTTCTAGGCAGCGTGCCTGGTACCGCAGTGTAAGCCCTGATATATCTGCTGGTTCTACTGCCCTAAGGTCCCTATCATCTTCTTAGGCCCTAATTGGGGGACAGTAGCTTAAGTTCTGTAGGCGGCTCTGCTCTGGGAGAGGCCCATGCTGTGATTATCTTGCATAGAATGTCCCCCAGGTGGGGGGTGTAACATTTGGGTGGAAGGTCACACACTTTCCCACACAGATTGGCTCAGGTGTGTTCCACTTAGTGCTGGATGTCAGAACGAACCACAACTGGTTCCTGAGATAAGCCAGGGCACTGAGTAACTTCTGCAAGTGTCTGACCGCAAAGGCAGTGTGGAGGCACCTGTGATGTGTGCCGTGGTCTTTCCTCTGGGGAGGGGTATCTCTAATGCTCCCTAATGAAACACTGACCAAGGCCACCCAGAGGGCAGCCCTCCCAGGCTGCTTCTGAGCTTGAGCATAGCTGCTTATCCGCTCACATTTGAGCCTGTGGTCACTGCTGGGTCATTTAACCCATTCCTGGCATGGGCCATGGCATGGAGTGGAACTGATCCCTTCCAGCCTTTCCAACAACATATATTATCTCTGTATTCTAAGGAAGTAGTGTAGTCTGAAGGCAAAGAGCCTAAGGGTCAGAGCACCGTGGAGGCCAGACTGGATCTTGGCAACCCAGACATCCAGCTGCAGCTGTGTGTGAGGTCACCTCATAGCAGCCCACAGCAACACAGTGTCCCCTCTATTCTCATGGGATGCCCTTGCCCCTTCACAGAGGCGGCAGGCTTACCTTTCTGCTCAGGGCCAAGGGCGCACTGTTTCATGGCTCCATACATTTTGGGTCCGTGGGAAACTTGCTACCATGGAGTTGGTAGGAGGACTAGACCCTGCCTGAGCCCAGGGATCCCAACAGGGCCTTTTGTGTTGATCACAGGTTTCAGAGCCCCCAGCTTCCATAAGACCCAAAGCAGACGACACTTGCTCACAGTCCCCTGCGTCTTCTGAGAAGGACAAGCAGTCCACTTGGCTGCGGACCTTGGCGGGTTCCTCCAATAAGGTGCTATGTGGGGACCTGTCTGGGGTCTTTGGGGAGGGGGCCAGGCCCTTCTTGGAGCCAACTCTGGCTCATCCTGGTCTCAGGACTCCAGTGGCCTGTTTTCCTGTAGTCACTTACATAGGGGACTCTCTTGACAGAGCCTTGGCTGTGCCCACCCTCGCCAGCGCCTTTCTGCTTTCCGGCCCTGGTCCCCTGCAGTGTCAGCGAGTGAGAAAGAGACCTCCCCACACCTCCCAGCCCTGATTCGAGACAGGTGAGTGAGGGGTGCACAGGAGGGCCAGACTATGGTTAGCAGACTGCAGTGGTGTTGGTGTCTTTAGTCCTAGGATGAACTCTCCAGAGCTTTGAAGTCTTGGGGGGAAGTTCTGAGCTCACAGACCTGTCTGTTAAAAAAAAGTTAGGTTTCCAGCAGGGCATGGTGATCCACACCTTCAGTCCCAGCACTCAGGAGGCAGAGGCAAGTGAATCTCTGAGTTTGAGGTCAGCCTGATATAGACAGCAAATTCTAAGCCAGCTAGGGTTTTATAGAGATAGATAAATCAGTAAAAAATAGCTTCCCATGGGCATGAAGGTCCAGTTGTGTGCCAGCCTACCCCAGCCTCTGGGGGAGATTTGTGTTCTCATTGGAACCTTGACCTTGTGATTTAGATTGGCTGAGTGAGCAGGGCTCATCCCACAGCTCATAGGGACCTGTGAGGCAGACGTACCCCGGCTAAGCATCTACGCCTCTTACAGCTTTTACTCCTACAAGAGCTTTGAGACAGCTGTGGCCCCCAATGTGGCCCTAGCACCACCAACCCAGCAAAAGGTTGTGAACAGTCCGCCATGCACCACCGTGGCCTCCCGGGCACCAGAACCTCTTACCACTTGTATCCAGCCCCGGAAGCGGAAGCTGACCATGGAAACACCAGGAGCCCCAGATGTGCTGACATCTGTGGCTGCCCCAGAGGAAGACAAGGATTCTGAGGCTGAGGTGGAAGTTGAAAGCAGAGAGGAATGTAAGTATGGATTGGAACCTGCTCCTTTGGGCATTAGTACAGGGGATGGGGGAGGGTGGGACACATGGTATGACTGGGGTGCCTAATGCTGTGTCTTTTCTGTCTGTCCTCAGTCACCTCCTCCTTGTCCTCGCTGTCCTCTCCATCCTTTACCTCGTCCAGCTCTGCCAAGGACCTCAGCTCCCCGGGCATGCTTGCTCCACCTGTGGTTGCCCCTGATGCTACCACCCATGCCGACGCCCCAAGTGGGCTGGAGGCAGAGTTGGAGCATCTGCGGCAAGCCCTGGAGGGCGGCCTGGATACCAAGGAAGCCAAAGAGAAGTTCCTCCATGAGGTGGTCAAGATGCGGGTGAAGCAAGAGGAGAAGCTGACAGCAGCCCTGCAGGCTAAGCGCAGCCTGCACCAGGTGAGGAGGGCAGCAGGCAGGGCAATAAGATACAGGTGATGGCACTTTGATGTGCAGAGTTCTTCTGTGCTTCCAGGAAGGCTCCCATAGTGGTCTCAGCTGCAGCTTTCCCTGTGCGGGGGTCTCACTGAAAGAATTGGCATGTTAGTTGGTAAAGGCCAGTGTTGATGGTTGAGGGAAGAGCGGCTGCACTAGTGACGCCTCTCTCTGCCAGGAGTTGGTGTATTCTCCAGCAAGATGTGGGCTTTGCATATAGAGTGCAGGGATGTCTCCAAAAGGGACTTAGCCACAGGCCTCTGGAAGTGCATGCTGGGAAGGTGCACATGCGCTTGCACAGTTACACACTGCTGGCTGGGCCCCCACTCCTCCAGCTGCAGCCGCTGTAGCCATTCCTCTTCTCCTTCTTTCCATGCTGTTTTTTTTTTTTCCGGCACGAGTAAGGGAGGCCCAGTTCTCAGGCAGCTTGGGGAGTAAAGAACTCAGCCGTTGGTCTTCGCCAGGGCTCAGCATAAGGTTTTGCTGCAGGCTCAACCTCTGCTGAATTCACACCCCAGCCTGAGTCTGGCAGCTCTGGGGGCAGCCTCACATGCGTGGGCTTTAGCACAACACAACCCTGTCAATCCTCAGGGCTGCAAGATTTCAGATGTTCTGCTCAGAGTGAGTCTTAGTCATTGCCTCCTCCTCTCTGCCCGTTCTGGGTGGAGGTGTGATTTCCCACATGATTATTCATGGGGGACGGTGTCATGCTGCCTTCGAACAAGGGGGACGGCATGGGAAGTACCAGAAGTAAGTGGCTCCATCTGTCTGGGGGCAACTTGAGGCCTCGGGTGCACAGTGTCTGAGACTGTCTCCCTGGTGGTTTCCTCCCCTACCCGTGAGGCATGGCATGTGCATTTGGGAGGAGGAGGAGGTGTGAGAAGGTTCTGCGGCAACCTTGATATAAGCAACCAACAGCTCGTAACAAACTCTGCTGGGCTCTGGGGGAAGGACACTAGCAGTCAGGTTAGGAGACTGGGTGCAGGGTGGGGACAGAGGTGCTGGCTGGCAATTCTTAAACCTGTCTGCTGCATGTCCTCCCAGGAACTAGAATTCTTGCGTGTGGCCAAGAAGGAGAAACTGCGGGAAGCCACAGAGGCCAAGCGCAGTTTGAGGAAAGAGATCGAGCGGCTCAGAGCTGAAAACGAGAAGAAGATGAAAGAGGCCAATGAGTCTCGGGTGCGCCTGAAGCGAGAGCTGGAGCAGGCACGGCAGGTCCGGGTGTGTGACAAAGGCTGTGAGGCCGGCCGCCTGCGTGCCAAGTACTCAGCCCAGGTACTAGGGTGGGTTGGCTGGTAGACTGGCGCATACACAGTGGACAGCTGCTGTCACAGATCCAGCATGCTCGACTGCCCATCTCAGGCTGATCTGTGAGGTGATGAGGAGCTGTGCCTGGAGGTCCCGAGGTACATCCATAGCCACAGGTGGAAGTCCAGGTGTTCCAGCTCCCTACCGGGACCACTGTGGCCCCAGAACATAGGCTTCCCTTCCTGCTGCTGGCTTGGGCAGCAAGCTCTAAGCTAGGATGAGGAGATAGACCTTGGTAACGGCCCAGAGCTTAAGGCTCCATCCCAAGGAGGCAGGGAAAGTCTTCTACATCTGTAGTACTGTTTGGTTCCATCTTGGGTACCTCAGAAGTACAGGATGGAAGTGGAGTCAGCCTCTGCTCTGGGTGGACATCTGGGCCCTCCTGGGAGCCATTCAGGTAGAATGGGGACAGACATGGCACTACAGCTAACTAGGAACTCTAAAGGGAGGTGGGGGCTTGGGTGGGAGTGCTGGTGTCGGGCATTACTGACCACGCAGCGTCCCTTTCAGATTGAGGACTTGCAAGCTAAGCTGCAGCATGCAGAGGCGGACCGAGAGCAGCTTCGAGCTGACCTGCTGAGAGAACGTGAGGCCCGTGAGCACCTGGAGAAGGTGGTGAAGGAGCTTCAGGAGCAGCTGTGGCCTCGGCCACGGCCTGAGAATGTGGGTGGCGAAGGCAATGCCGAGCTGGATCCCTAGCCTGGGCGGTGCCTGCCACTGCCGCATGGACCTCCATCTGTGCGCAGAGGGTGGCGGGTATGTGCTCTGCAGGCCCAGCCCCTGCCTCTGCAGCCACACAGCACAACGTCTCTACTGTGCCTATTACCAAGCGAGTGTTTGTAACCACATACTTTTGGAATCCACTGCAAAATTTTCTACTGGCCAAGTTCAAGTGAGCAAGCCATGTCCCCCAGCTGCAGCCAGAGTTGAGACTGGCTCTGTGGATTGCAGCTGGTCCTCTGCTTGCTGGAACATGCTAACATTTACACTTTGTTATAAGCTATTTAAACCAGTAAGGAGACTTGATACTCAGAAAATCAACATGTTTTTTAATGACTAACTGTAAAAGGCCCCTACACGTGACGCCATCTGGACACCCACTCTGGTGGGGGTGGCACCCACCCACCACCGTCCTGGGAAGCCATCACCGCTCATCTGTGCCCGCGGCTGCAAGAGGACAGCAAGGGTTTTCTTCAGAGTCTATTTTTTCAGCAACAAGGACCCCAGTCTTCCTGCTGCTGCCAGGAAGAGCAGGGAGAGCGCCGCGTGCGAGATGAGCCCCAACACTGCCCGCCTTACCGCCACTGCCCCGCCCACCAACATCACCACTAACCCTGCCCTGCAGGCACGGGGGCCTGAGCCACAGTCTGTTGAGGCCTCTGGATGCCCCCGCCCACCTACACCATGAGGGGCTAACCTGTGTTAGGCAGTGGCCATGGTCCAGTGTCATGTTGTGTTGTTCCCCATACACACCACCGCCCACCCACAACCCACACGCTGCTTGACCACAGCAACCCCTCTTCAATGCGGCAGACATCACTCCTCATCTTGGGACTGAGGCTGCAGCATTGGAACAAAAACAGCATTATATCACTTCTCCCCCCCCCCCTTTTGTTGTTCATTTAAACATGTATCTAGAACTGCACTTTGTCAGACCCTCCCTTCTCTTTTTACTCCCAGTTAACTGAGGTTTTTACCGATTTCTAGAGCAGTTCAAACCCTAAGTGCTCGAGTGCTTAGAAATCCCCTCTGGTGCTTGGTTGAACAAGGGAATCACAAGAAATGAAAATGCAGAGACTGAACTTGGGGGTCGTTCTGTGCCTTCCAGCATCTTGTACAGCAAACCCTGACTTGTCTTTTTACCCCCAAAATATCGTCTTCAGTAGCGATTGAATCTGCCACTGTCAAAATACGTTACTTGCATTTATTCCAAATAATCTCGTTTACTCTTAACTGTTTATGCAAATTGTATAAGGTTTCTTATGCCCAAGCTTGAAAAATGATTCCCCAGTAGACAAGAGGCCACCACCCATCCTCCAATTGTGTTTATTTCCATGAGAAGATCACACAGAAGCCCTCCGCTCCAGCCCTGACAGGGCAGCCATGACCTGAGGGAAGGTGGAGCTGGCTTGCGCAGGTACAAATGACCTCAAGGACTGTTGCCTGCATCTGGAGACTGCTAAGCCCTGACCTTCGGTGCCGAGGTCGTCTGCAGGGTTTTGCCCTTGGTTTACTGAGGGGGTCTGGGCTGCTGCCGGGTCCCCCCTTCTGAAGTGCAATGCAAAAGGGACATCATGTATACACAGCGTTTATTTGGATTTTTTCTTTGGCTTTTTTTTTCCTCTCAGTTATGAAACTTGTATGCATGGATTTCACATCTCCATAGCTAGACCCATCCATGGGCATTATGACCTTGTCTCCTAAAGGGTCAGTTTTGTTACGCAACACGAAGAATGCTGTTTTCAGCCTTGTTTTTCTAGAGTTGTGCTTTTCAGTCATTTCTTCAAGGAAAACTAAATGATTTAGTTGGAGCAAAGCTTTAAGTGTGTTGGTGTGCTTCTGTGTGGCTGTCCCTGTTGTAGGAGGTCACAGTGATTTGGGCCCCTTTGAGCCTTTGGTTCCAGGGGCACTTGCATTTCCCAGCAGAGCCTCTCCTTGCCACAGCTCTGTCACCATCGGGTTCCTGGCCTCCCTGGTCCAGCACTGGCCCCGTTATGGGAAGGAAGTGCGCTGTCTGCAGCAGAGACTCTCCTCACGTGCCAGAGTGACTCCGGTTTGGGAAGGGCTTGTCATCTCAAGAGCTGTTCCTCCTGGGTCCCTCCTCCCCCTGCTTCTGGTGAGGCTCTTGGAGGCTGATGTGGGCCCTGTGAGACCTAGAGACTGGGTCATCTGGCTGCTTCTGTCCTGGGTGAAGCTGGCGAAGCACTGGGTACTTGTTGCTGCTGCCATGGAAGGCAGCCCTGCTCTCTGCAGGACCTGCTGTGGACTGAGGGCGACCAGGCACTGCACGCCTGGCTCCCTACTAGGAAGGCTGCAAATTTCTTTTCAGAGAAAGGGAGGAGAGGTTTCCATCATGTTGGCTGTCGACTCTCCCTGTGTGTTAAACCCTTTATCCAGTTTACTCATCATCTCCATCCTGAAAGATTTTTAACGAAGGGAAAAACCAACAGCAATAACTCACTGGTGAGCAGCTAACTCCTACCCACGACACCCTGCTTTTCATACAGAACTAGCCAATGTTAAACAACTCACATGTAAATACTTTCCCATTTCACACCGCTGTATTATACGTGTAAACTTTTCTTACCTGCTGGTTGTCTTGCTTTCTGGGTTGTTTTTAACTGAGGACAAAGTGCTCATCTGCCAGAGGGGACAGTGTGGCATTTCCCATGTGGTGTCCTCCGTGGCACCCATTAACCCCAATTGCTATGCAGAGTATCCTCTGTGGTCCCTCCCCACATGCCCACCCTGGGGCTGGGGAGGGGGGTTCTTGCGTTAAAGTCAGGATTCTCAAATGACATTTTCATCAATTAAAGAAAAATAAACCCACCTCTCCCTTCATAACTGCCCAAGCCCTTGCACCCTCCAGTCCTGCGCTGCTGCTAATGACAATATGATGGCTTACTCTGCTACTCGAGAACTATTTTTATGTAATTAATGTATGCTTTCTTGTTTATAAATGCCTGATTTTCAAAAGGAAAAAAGAAAAAGCTTGGCATATTTATCTATTTCTCTGTGTACCTGTTAGTCCTTTTGCCCCCCTCCCCCCCCAAACAGATGACATTGTACAATAAAGGACTTTGAGAGTACTGCGGGCGCTAGCAGCCCCCATAGGAGATGGGGGAGGGCATCTCTACAGGTTAGACCCGGGGCTGTGGTCAATGCTTCCAGGAACTCTGGACTGAGAACCTTGACCAGGTTTGGACAGGACTCACAGTGGGCAGTGCTGGGCAGATGGACCGAGCATGACCCTTCCTAGCAGGGCTTCCACAAAGATACACTGGCTCAAAACTCCCTGGAGCCAAATAAGAGTACAGCTCCCCAGGGGCATTCCCCCACCCCCACCCCCCCGCAAGAAGCACCTGTGCTGTGTGCTGTGGGGAACACTTGGCTGTCCCTGCCTCTTGTTCATAGAGCCAGAATCTTGCCCCAAGGTCTGCAGCCTTCATCACAGGAGCCTGTCCCTGTGCCTCCGTGGTGGGGGGAGGGGTCCCTTCCATCTGACTTGGCCTCCTGTCCTGCTTCAGGTTCTCCTGGGAACTGCAGAAGCGTGCTTAGCTTGGAAAAGGCCACCATCCTAGCTGGACTTCTCATCCACCAGACCCAGGGGTTCAGAAGAATACAGTTGGACCCTGGTGTGGTGGCTCACATCTAATTCCAGCACTGGAGAGGCCAATGGAGTTGAATTACCAGAGGTTCAAGACCAGACAGGTCTACATACTTCCAGAACAGCCTGGTCTGTCTGCCTTTTGAACTTTGTCTCGCGGGGTGGGGGGAGGGGTTGGGGGGGGCAGTTAGCTCATCTGTCACTGAGGCCCTGGCAGCTTAGGCATTTACTGGAGGGAGGGCCCACTCAGCCTGGGGTCTGACTTGTGTTCTTACCAGTGACTATGGATGGCTGTCTGGAGCCATCTTTATAGCCGGTGGAAGCATGAGAGAAGGAAAACGGCCAGAGGGAGGCCTGGTTGTGAACAACCTTGGCACCACGAGGCAGGAGCTTTCTCCAAGGCTCCAAACCCTGTCTCCTGCCTCCAGGGTTGCCCTAGGATTATAGGTACTCATGGCCCAGAATCCAAAAGGAACCAGGACCCCTGGAAGTGTTGAGAGAGGGGAGGCCTGGGTGGAAAACCATCCCAGGTTTGGCTGAGGTCTCCTTTATCAGCCAAGGCCTCTGTGGACATGGCTGCCCCTTCAGACTCAGCTGCAGCTCTTGATCACCCTTTTTGGCTGGTACCTGTTTCCAACTTTCCCAAGACCTTGGGAACCCCTGAGTAGAACTGGCAACTCCCAGGTGGCCCTAGTTCCTATCTGTGTTCTGTGCCTTGCTCACCCTCATTTCAATTGTACCTCTTTGTCTCCTGACTCCTACCTGTAGCCCTAGAATTCAGGAGGCCAGCCCCAGGCCAAGCCATCATGCTGTTATCTGGAAAGACCGATCCCAGGCTGCTTCCATGGAAAACCTGATCCAATGGCCTGTTACCATAAAAGTCTAGTTAGCCATTCACCGTGCCCATTCCCACTGTGGTGAGAGCCTGTACCTTCTAGATGCCCTCCCTCGGGCCATCCAGCCTAGACTGTGACCTAGGTCTGCCACCCCTATCTATCCCTGCCTGGTACCTTCTCTGAAGCCCCTCTGACCATTTTGGGGTAACAGACTTCTCCTTGGCCAGGATGAGGTAGAACCAGGCCCCACCATGCAGGCCTGAGTTGGAGGAGGACTCTGCCTGCTCAGCAAGAATTTTGGTTCTGTTTTTGGTGGCCTGGGTGTTGGAATCCTTGGAGTCCAGTCCATACAAGAAGTAGACTCCAAAAGCAAAGGGTAGATTTGGGCATGGAAGCCTTCCCCATAGACACCCAACATGTGGTCAGAACTCACCCCACCCCAGCCAGGCGACCCTGGGGAGGGAGTGAGGATGAGGATATTTGAGATCTGGATGCCTGTCCACCCCTACCACCCCATGTTCTTGGTTGGTGACGCATACGGCCATCTGCGATCATGCCTGTGCCAGGTTGGTAGGAGTCTTGGCGTCAGGGGCACTAAGCCCTTGGACAGGTGGCCCACTGCAGGTGGGCACAGGCAGGAGGACTTGGCTAGCCTCACTTGTCTTCACGGCATCCTGTGCTGAGCCAGGTGTCCAGCCAGTCTGGGATGGGCCTTCCTCTCCCTGAGATGGACCTGGCAGCCCTCCCTGGTAGGAAGCTGAGCCCAGGCTCTGGTCCACATTGATTTTTATACACAGAGGCCTATTTGGAAAACCAGGGAAGCCGGGGGGAACTCAAGGTGGGGACCCTTTCTAAAGTCTCGAGCAAGGACCTACCTGAGGGTGCCCCCTCAGCCCTCCCTGTAGCTGTTTGGTGGCAGCTCTCAAATGTCAGGGGCCATGTGTTCAACTCCATAGCTAAAAAGGGAGCTGCCTTGCTTAGCCAGACCCAGGCCACTAGCCCAGCCTGACTTAGGCAAGCCAGGTTTCTCATCCATGGCTAGCTAACCGTCTGTCCCAAACACTCAAGTTTTACCCCCTTTCTTTTCTAGTCTCCAATTCTGACTCCCTCCTCATCTTGGCTCCTCCTGGGTGTGGACCCTGATCCAGCAGCAGCTGCTCCTCACAAGGGACCATTCCACACTGGTGGCACTCGGCCTGGCTGTTGAACTGGGAGGGAGCTAGTTGTCCCAGGCTTTTGAGAAACCATAGGAAGTGGTAGCTGACCCTAGAATGGGGAAACGAGGGGTATCTTCACCCCAGTCCTGTCCTGTGCAGCTGCTACTGCCAAACTGAGACGGGCCAGGAACACGGCTGTGGGGACATCCAAACCTACATAGCTTGTCTATGTTAGGATGCAGAGGTTTCTTGATCTTGGACACCTGTCTGTGCTCTGGTATGTGTATGTGTGTGCACTGTGTGCAGGGCAGTGTATTGGAGAAGGGACCAAGGATGTCTGCAGATCCTGGGACAGTCTTTTGTGCCCACCCCCTACCCCTGGGGAGAGAACCGGAGCCAGATGGATTTGTCAGGCAGGGCAACAGGGCCTCGAGCATCTGGGAAGGCCAGGCCACAAAATTAAGAGGGAGGTCTTGTGTGCTGTACCCGCCTCTGGCTTTGGGAACATGGGGTTTCTGCTTGAGCCATGGTTCATGGATCACTGCAACAAGAACCTCACCCTGCCGTCTTTATGGGATGGACATGTGGTCCACATCGCGATTTCCTATTTCTATGGAATAATGGCTCCAATAAAAGGCTCTGGTGGGCTGGGCAGCGGTGAAGCACACCTTTAATCCCAGCACTAGAGAAGCAGAGACAGGCGACTGTCGGAGTTTGAGGCCAGCCTGGTCTACAGAGCTAGTTCCAGGACAATCAGGGCTACACAGAGAAACCCTGTATGGGGTTGCGGGGAGCTCTGGTGGTTGTTGAGGAAGTTGCTCCCTCGATTACTGGAAGCACCATCGTCCTTCCCCATAGGGTTGGTTCCCCTGCGGCCCAATTTACCGGGGCCCCAATGGTAGCCCGGCTATAACTAATAGTGCTTGGTGTCCTGAGCTGGGCAGACAAGGGGTCGTCTTCCACCCCGGCATCAAGAACGGAAAGCCCCGTGGAGTTCACAACCTCTCCAGTGCGGTGTTCACCTACAAAACAGGTTTCTGGCTTCGTGCGGCCGCCTCCAACATCGCCCCCCCCCCCAGGAGGGAACCATCGCGCCCTTCAACTTCCCACGTTCCCGCTCTCCTTGGGATCCGCGGGGACGGCCGTAGTCCGTACAGCCCGGCTAGGCTCCCGCTGGCCCAGGATGAACGGGCCCGGGAGGCGCCTGCTGCGGGGAAGCGCGATCGCGCGGGACTTCCTGCTGTCCGACCGCGGTCTCAGACTGCGGGATCATTTCTGGACTGTCCCCAAGTCCCGGCAGCTCCAGAAGCCTGAGGCCAGCAGCCCGGGCAGGGCAGGCACCGCCCACCAGCCGCGCGGCCTCCGCCCCGCCCCGCCTGCGCTTCCCTTCCCCCGCCCGCCTCGGATTCCGACGGGCTGGGCCTGGGGCTTCCGGCTGCAATGAGGGAACCCGGCCCTGCGGGACCAGTCCGGCGCCGCCCGGCGCGCAACCCGACTTCCTGCAGCGTCGGGCCCCGGGCACCCCCTACCAGAGTCCAGGCCGGCAGTCGGACGTTAATGATCGGCCTCGGGCAGAGAGGGTCGCGCCCTTTCCGGAAAGTTCCCGCCAACCGTGCCATGGGGTGTAGCCTATATGTTACCTAAGATGGGGTCTGGTCGCCTTAAGCGCCTCGCTGCTGCCATCCCGGGTCTCGTCACTGCAGCCCCATTGAGGCTCCTTCCCAAAGCCTCCCGTCCAAGCCAGCAGGATCCCACTGCTGGCGCCCATAGAGGTTTTGTTGCCGTCGGAATCCTCCCAGCACATGAGCAGTGTATATAACACCCCACCCTGGGATCCTTGATGCCTTCCCACTCCTCAGAGGGAGCATGTAGTGCTCTACCCAGCGTAGAGCCAGATCCCTGTCTCCAGCTCTGGGTCTCTCCTTTCAAAACCACTGCCCTGTACTGTCCCGTCCCCGACCCAGAAGCGGAGAGCACTTGCCGAAAGTGGTCTCCGAGGTCCCAGGCCGGGGGCGCAGGGCTTCTTCTGCCAGCACCTGCTTCCACAGAAACTGATCCTCTACAGGTTCTCACAAAGAATTGTCTCGTGAAACTCTTGGAAGATCGAGTATGCCTCGAGTTGCTGAGGTCCCTCGGAGGTGGCCCTGGATGTCTGGCCGGGAGTGGGGAACAGCAGCTGACTTCTTAAAGTTTATCCTTGGAGGGCCTCTGGCTGTTGACAGCTGGGAACAGGACGCCCCGAACTGGTCCAACCCTATCCCTAATCCCACCTCCACCCAGCACAAAGACACCTATAGCCCAGGATCCCCCTTCCAGTAGGGGTGGTATGGCGGCTTCATGCTTGGGCCCCCGCACTGGATTTAGGAGCCTGGAGTGGGTCTGTCCACCCATGTCCCCTAGCTTGCCATTGTACTAAGTCACTCCACCAGGGAGGACCTCTCAGACTCAGGCTGTGCTACTGGGGGTCCAGCGGCAAATCTGAGGCCTCCAGTCATCACTGTGTAAAGGACAAAGTTGGGGGAGTGGCACCATCGCTATCTATGGGGATGGATACAGCCGGCAGCAGGGCCTGCGGCTAAGGGGCCTTACGACTGAGGTCTAACAAGGTTGGCCAAATCCTCCCAAAGCTGTGGTGGGCATGGGCAGACTTGGTGAGAGTCTTCATGTATCTGGCGTGGCAACAGGGCAGCCTGTCTGCTCCTTAGAGAGACAGGCTTCATTTTATGTCAAGAGGGGCCTGGGCAGGGTCACCCATACACTCTGCTGTTCCGCCACTGCACTGCCTGGTTCCTGAGTCCCTCAGTCCCTTCCTCACCTTGCCTCCTTAGGACACTTGAACCTCCCCAAACTTCCCAGGGTCTTTTCCCTCTGACTCAGAGGCTGTTTGAGGCTGTCTTGCCCTGAGGAAATCTAAGCAGAAAGGAGCAGGCTTCACAGCCGCCACCGCTGAAAATTATCTCCTGGGTCAAGGGTCTTGTTGGGATAGGCCTGGGGGCTACCATCACACTATCCAGGATCAAGGGCTCCCAATGAACTGGCAGGACTAGCCAGGCTGTGTAGGAACCGGTCTGGCAGGCTTGGCCTTGGAACCTCCAGGAAGCCTTAGCTGGGAGGGGCCCAAGTTGAGCACAGCTGGCCTCACACCCGCCTGGCACTGGCACCAAGACCAGGCAACCTGCCCGGGCTGTAGACAGGGCTTGGGGAGGCCTCTTCACAGTGTCCTGAGTGACCAGTCTGGCCAGTGAAAGAGGCTGGGAGGAGCTATGGCCATCTGTGCCAAACAGGCCCAGGGAGAGGGCAGCACAGACCAGGCAGGCCAGCCTAGTTCCAGGCTATGTCCTGATCATGCTGTCCTCTGCTGACCCCAGATGTGTCCCAGGTGGCTTGGAGAGCCAGCTCTTTGAGGTGCCTCTCTGTATGCTTGGGCCTCGAGGGCCAGGCAGTTCTCTGTCCCAAGTCTTCTCCTTCCTCTTTTTTCTCAGACCCTGTCTCCTTGCCCCCTTTCCTTCCTTGAATGTCTCCTTCCTCTCCTACTTCCCATCCCTGTCTCTCTCTGTGTCTTACACAAGCACACACATGACAGTGCCTGCCTTGATGCTCTCCTTATCTGCCAAGTGAATGAGGAGCAGACTATAGTCTCCTCCCTTGAGGGTCAGGGATTTGAAGGTATTACAGGGAAGAAAGACCTTGTCTGTGTTGGGGTAGGGAGGGTGGTTCGTGCCCTCTAACTTGTCATGCCCCCCCGCCCCGAGTCCCCAAGTGAGGACAGCATGTTTGAAGAGTTCACAGGAAGGAACCCAGAGGATCTGTCCCACTCCCACAGGGTCTCCGGCCAGTCCAAAGATTTCTGACTGGACCCTCACCTTTGTCAGTCAGAGAGGGAGCTGACTCAGCACGGTTCCTGCCAGGTAGTGCACAGATCACAAAGCCATGGAGACCACCCACCTGGTCCCTCCCACCCTCAGAAGGGAGCCTACCCAGGAAGGACAGAAGCTGTAGCTGCTACTGGACTAGGCATCGGGCCTCTGGATAGACCTGAGGCCACCACATTCAGAGCTAGGGTATAGAGCCACCCTCTGGACATGTGCTCCTGCTGGGCTGCCGCTCCAGTCTGGGTATCAGAAGAAGGGATCTCACAGGGTTAGTGGCTGGCAGAGCCTGAGTCATGGGAGCTGCACCCTTAGCCACCCCGGGATAGTGAGGAACCCTCAGGATGGAATCCCCAGGCTTCAATACTGCCCAAGAAGTCAGCTTGACCATGTTGCTGCCCGTGAAGTCCTGGGGCCTGAATGACCTGTGACAGGCACTAAAGGGTTGCAAGCTGGGTCGCCTGTAGTTCTTGCACTGGACTGGGCCCTCAAGCAGATGTCCATCCCTAAGACCTGGCCCACTGAACTCGTTTTTATGTATGCTTATCTGTGTGGGTGCACATGTGTGCATGCGTGTGTGCGTGTGCGTGCATGTGCATGTGTGTGTGCATGCGTGTGTGTGCGTGCTTGTGTGCGTGTGCGTGTGCGTGTGTGTGTGTGTGTGTGTGTGTGTGTGTAGGTCAGTGGACAATCCTGAATGTCATTGCTAAGGTGCTGGCCCTCGGGCGCCATCCACCTTATTTGTTTATTTAGAGGCATGATCTCTCACTGGGCTGGAGTGTGCCAAGTAGGCAAGCCTAGCTGGGCAGGGAGTCCCAGGAATCCACCCACCTCCACCTCCCAGAGCTGGCTGGGATTACACGTGTATACCACTACACACTGGCTTTTTTTTTTTTTAGGGGGGTGGCATTTCTATAGTTTTGATTTTTTTGAGACAGGGTTTCTTTATGTAACCTTGGCTGTCCTGGAACATGCTCTGTAGACCAGGCTGGTCAAACTCAGAGATCTGGCTGCCTTCGCCTCCCTGGTGCTGGGATTAAAGATGTGTGCCATAACAGCCCAGTGGGGGCTTTTTATTTTTTGTGAGTTCTGGAGATCAAACTCAGGTTCTCTCCATCCTGAATTTGGTTTTTGCTATTCTCATTTAGAGATAGGGTCTGTCTGTCTGTCTGTCTGTATAGCCGAGGCTGGGCTTAAGTGCACAATGATCCTCCAAGGGCTAGGATTTCATACCACAGGCCTGGCTCTAGAGCTTGTCTTGGGTATTCAAATTTCATATGCTTGGACCACTCAGCAGGGGGTGGGAAGGGGTGGAGCAATAGACAAAAGCATCTGCTCCTGTTCCTGTCCTGTCCAGGCCAGTGCCAGGGACCACAGTTCTCAGGAGACCAGCCTTTGCTGATGCAGATGCTCTTGGCCAGAAGAGGCAGTGTCATGGCTACCTCTGACGTCCGGATCCTCAGTGGTCCCATCGGGAAGCTAGAGCAGGGCAGGCAGGGGTCTTGCTGATGACTGTGTAGGTGGGCAGGCCAGAGCTGTTTCTGTTTGCAGAGGTGATGTAAGGGGAAGCAGTCCCGCCTGGCACCCTTGCTGGGACAGGCCTGCTGTCTGCGGAGACGCCACCGTGGCACAAGCCCTGTCTGCCATAGCCCACACGGGGTAGTGACTGCAAGTTTCCTGACAAGGGTTTTGTGACTTTAAAAGCTGAGCATGCTTTTGGGGAATTAAATGCTGAAGGACGCCTGACGATGGGCTGGAAAACAGCCCCTGCTGCAGTTGGTTCCCGGCGATTTGCCTTCCTAAATTGAAACATCATTTTCTTTGTTTTTCTTTTGACAGACATGTGGTTTCCTCTTGAGGAGGAAGAAGGAGCTACAGAATGTTGTGCTGTGTCTGAAGGGCACTCAGGAAAAGATGCTCAGAAGCAGGTTGGGAGGTAGGCTGTCAGGGTCTGCCCCATGGGAAGAAGGGCAGAGAGTCCAAAGACCTCTAGTGACCTGGTGACGGGTGCTTGTGGCTGATCCAGGGGGCTGGGATGAAGTAAGAACTGGGGCACCTTTGGGTCACTGGTCACCTCAGTCTCCGGCTCTAGACGGTGGACAGCAGGGTAGAGAACGGTGGCTTCAGCTCTGAGGCCCATAGCTGCATCCAAGCCTAGGCCACTGACCTTGACTAGGGCTCTGGCGAAGCAGAGAGTGAAGTCATCTTGCTCCTACGACTCCCTGGAGAGTAGCTGGCTTGGTGTCCCGCATCCCGGGGCTTTAGAGACACAGGTCTCTCTAGCCAGGCTGTAGTGTCACAGGGGCAGGGCAAAGGAGGGCATGGGGGGGGGGTGTGTGTGGAGCAGTGATCTGCTTACTGTATCCAGTAAATCACTGGGCGGCGTGCAGCGGCTGTTTCTGTGGGTGTTGCTGGTGTACTGGGCACAGACTTGGCATGCGTCATCAGGGCAGGAATTGAGCTCTGATGCCCCTTCCTGTGGCTTGATTTCTTCAGGAAGAGGGAGCAGTTGGCCAGGTGAGAAGGTAGGCTGTGCTAGCAAAGGACTGGGGTAACCCAGGAGGAGACAGACCAGGATGAGGCCATACCATGTCCCACATACAGAGCAGGGGGCCCAGCCGCTAAGGACGGACAGCCACAGTTCTGAAGCCAGGAGGCGGGGGTTTCTGTAATGGAGTAATCCCTCCTAGGGATGCCTTCCTTCCATGTGAGCCAATGGTCAGCTGCTCTGGGCCTCCTCAGCAGCCAGTGTACCCCTTAGTGGCAATTGTGAAATTCCCTCCAACTACCCTACCATTCCAATGCTGGGGGGGGGGCTAGGCAAGAAGGCCCTCTTCACTTTGCAATGCCATGAGAATCTGACCTGAGGTTGGCCATGCTGGGTGGCATAGTTGCCCCCAGTTCCTGCCTTCACAGAAATCTAACTCAGGCTTCCATGGGCCTGAGAATAGTATGGACAGAGCAGAGGGTTCTCAAAGAGCATTTGAGCACTGAGTCCCTTCCTGGGTCCCACAGGACTCCACCTCAACTCAGGGCTAAGTCCCAGGGCCTGCTGGGAGGGGCCCCATGAACAAGCTACTCAGAGTTGGCATGGAGAGCTTTATTGATGTCAGTAGCCACAGGGCTCACACGGACCTGTTCCCAGCTCCAGGCTGTCTAGGAATAGAGGATGTGGTCCCTAGGTGAGGCAGCGTGAACTTCCGTTCAGGGGAGGGTGGCCTTCCCTCCTTTATGTCCACCGGCCAGGAGTGGCCTCTAGCTTAGAGCTTCTGGGTGAGCTTCGGGAACATGGGGCCATTGGCTGTCCCCCTTCGCCAAGACTCGCAGGTGTTTGAAGGTGGTGGGCAGCCTGTGGCCCAGGAATGGAGGCGTGGTCACGTCACAGATCATGGCCACATACTCCCCTGTGAGAGACGGGGAAGATTGTCCTCAGGAGAGTGTGGCCACTGTGTCCCCTGGGCATCTCAGCCCCGTCATCTCTTCCTGCCACTGTTCTCTTCGGGTCCCTACACTAGGCCGCTAGGCTGGACTGCCGTCCTGAAGGTGGGTATTTGGAGCAGGGCAGCCAACTTTTCAGACCCAGGCATCCCAGAGAGTGAGCTAAGTGGTGGTGTTGGGAGAGACCAGATGTGTGGACAGCCCTGGGGGGAGGGTGTGTGTCAAACCACAGAGACCCCAGCTCCCAACTGCTAATTAGGCCACGTGGCTGATTTTTGTAAATCCTGGCCGACATTGTTTGTGGAGAAAACACATTGACTTTTCTCTAAATGTTTAAGAAATAGCTGGGCCTCTAAAGGTTTGAGGTGCCTGGTGGGGTCCTGAGGCCCTGGGTGGGAGGTTGGGGGAGGGAAAGTCTGGGGGGAACCAGAGGAGGGAAAGGCTGGGGGGCTGGGGGAGGGAAAG
>NW_004949136.1:2481981-2510844 GCF_000317375.1 Microtus ochrogaster | reverse complement strand
GAAAGGCTGGGGGGCTGGGGAGGAAAAGCACTTTTCCTTTCCATAGTCTGTAAACTGTCTGGAGAGCTTCAAAGTTGGAGAAACCATAAAAAAGAAAATAAGAAATAACAAAAAAGGAAGTTGCCATAGAAACGGCCCTCTCTCCTTCCCCTGAGCCCGCTGGGGCTGGCACCAGAGTGTGGAAAAAGCTCCTTGGCTGGCCCAGGCTCACACCAGGAATGTGGCCGCAGCTGAAACCGGGCTGGAGCAGGCTCCCACCACCGGGTAGAGCAGAGCCCAGCCGAGTGACATTCCAGCCACTGAGCAGAGTAGTTTCCCCTCCATTCGGGCTAGGCTGAGGCTGTGCCTTCCTGGACAGGATGAGATTGGGCCTGGGGGCTGGAGGAATTTGCTTGGCCGTGGGTCAATTTCTTCAGAGAAACTGGCTCTAAGAGGCCCACGAGCTGAGGCTAGGGTACTTGGGGAGGGGGATGCACATCCTACCAGTAAAGCACCGGCAGCGGGCCAGGCTCTCTGGCAGCTGGAAGAAAAGCCCTGCATAGCGACGCCAGAGTGTTCCCAAGCAGCCCATCTCTAGGCGTTCCCAGGAACACGCAGCTGCACCAGCCTTGGCCAAGGGTGCTGGCCTGGGGAGCCAGTGTGAGCTCACGGCCGTGGCTGCAGAACCAGGCCACAGGCCTGATCTGACCCTGTTCCTGGGGCCTGTCCCCATCAGATGCAAGAGACTGGCCTGAGAAGTGCTGGCCGGTGCGTGCGCTGAAGGCCTGGCCCTGACCCCACATTGTTCATCTGTGGGCTCTTGCTGAGGGGCTTGGCTGTCACCTGGCCTTACCCAGTGTGGAACCCTCAGTCCCCAGAGCTACCTCACAACTACAAATCAGGCCTGGAGTTCTGCTGGCAGAGGCCCTGGAACTAAAAGGTTCTTCTCACTCACTGTCCAGAGATGAGGAGATGGGGGTGGGGACTTCCCCCAGGGGTCAACCTACAGGCTTCGCAGGGGTTGCATGAGTGAGGGTGCTCAATTCACTCCTCCCTGTTCCAGACTCTTTTTTTGAGACAAGGTTTCTCTGTGTATTTCTAACTGTCTTGGAACTCGGTCTGTTGACCAGGCTAGCCTTGAACTCAAGAGGTCCACCTGCCTCTGCCTTCCAAGTGCTGGGATTAAAAACATGCACCGCCACCACCACCAGTCATCACCGCCACCACCGCCGCCCAACTCGAGACTCTTTTTAGTAGCGCCCACCAGCAGAGCTGCAAGCCCAGGCTCACCCTGACCTCAAGGCCCTGCCAGAGCTGTGAGTGCCGGATTTCTTAGGCTTCCCATGACCCTCTGTGAGATGGGTCTGGACCACGCAGCCTATTGGCTTCCCACCAGGATCCCAGAGATGCTGGAACAAGGGTAAGTTTTGGGGACAGGCAGACAAGCATGCATGTCGGCTGCAAGCAAGAGCCTGGGCACTTTTAGGGGATGGAACTTGTCTAGAGAAGTCACCTCTGTCCTGTGTTCTGATGAAGTAAAGGCCTTGGCTTCTCTGGCTCTCTGGCATGGAGAGGAGGACCCAGGTTTGACTGCTTCCCCAAGGCTGAGAACAACTTTACAAGAGGGGCCCTGGTCCAAAGGTCTCCTACCCAGGCCCAGCTTCGGAACTGCCTGGTCCCTGGGAATCACAGCTCTTAAGAAGCCTTGGGCTCTGCTGGCTGAGACCCTAGAGTCACAGATTCGTCTTGCTGTCCTAAGGGGATGCTGGGTAGACCAACAGGCAGGGATTCTGTGCTAGGACACATGAGGGCCTGGACGAGGCTTGTCATTTCCCCCCTTCTGGTCCACACACCTCCACCCACCTCTGGGATGCCTGGGCATATGCCTTCCCTGGACCCCTCCCCCACACACACACAAGGCCTGTCTGCCCCCCAGTTTGCCTCTGCCTTTGTAAGTACAGTGATGGGCTTCTTTGAGGGTCACACCAAAATGCCTACCTAGATACGCAGCTGTCGACGGCTCTACTGCGGTCCCGTCAGGCCTGTGGGGAGAAGAGGAGGAGCCCTTGAGTGTTCTGCCTCTCTGTGTGTTCATTTCACCCCAACCAAAGCCAGCAGTTCTGGGGCAGGAGCTGGGCCCCAGGTCATCAGAGCCTCTGGTGCCTACCCACGGGTGTCATGCCTTCTCTGAGGCTCCCCTCTATCTTCCACAGCTGTGTCTGGCTATGGTGTCTACTCTTGAAGGGCTCTCCCAAGCCGCCCGTTCCTGACTCTTTACCCTGTAGGTCCCCACTGATAGAGCTCTGTCTAATGCCTCAGAATCCCAGAATTGCTGGGCAGGTGTGTAGCAACCGCCCCTGTGACCCCGGCCAGTCTTGCCTCCTCAGAACCATGGTCTGGCTCTTGGGATGCGAGAGGCTCCTATACTCAGCCGAGCACAGGATGGAGGAGTTAGGAGCTGGTCGGAGAACAGCTGGAGGTTGCGGAGGAACACACCCATCTTTCAGGGAGAAGTGACTCAAGGGGCTGGGGAGGAGATGGCTCAGGTAGTAAAGCCCTTGCTTTGTAAACACAAGGACCCGAGTTCAATCCCCAGGACCCATGTAAAAATGTCAGACATGGTGGCCTGTGTTTGTAACCCCAGCTCTGGTGAGGTGGAAGCAGAAGAATCCTGGGGGCCATCCAGTCTGGCCTGATTGGTGAGCTCCAGACCAACGTTGTCCTCTGGTTTACACTTACACACTCACACACACATACACACACACACACATACACACACACACATATACACACACACACACACACAGAGAGAGACAGAGACAGAGACAGAGAGGGAAGGGGGTAACCAGGCTGAGGCACCCATGTGATTCCTCAGGGTGGGAGAAAAAGGGACAGACCAAGACAAAGGTAGGAAAGAGGTCCCAGTCTGGAGCCCCTTTCCCAGAGACTCTGCTCTGGCTCCTGTGTCTGGGAGATGGAGACCTTCACGGCTGTCCACGGGATCCGTGAGAACCCTGTGGGATTCCCAGTAGGTGCGGCCCGTATGACATATGCTTCAAGCTTAAGTTCAAGTCCTGCATGGGGCCCAGGGCCCACACCCTCAGGATCCGAACACGGCCAACCAGCTTCCCCGGGTGGGTCATCTGAGGAGGACCTTGCAAGGCCCTGCTGAATGTGGCCAGTACATGCGGGAAAATGGGTCCCTCTGGCAATTCTGGTTTGGGGTCTCTGAATGAACTGGGTTTTCAGCCTTTTCTCTTTCCTGATGAAAGGATGAGGATGCTGGCTCCGTGTAGACACCTGGCCTCAATCCCAGATGTGTTGAGCTAGGCTGCATGCTGAATGATGGGTCCCCACGGACGGGGAGGAGCCTCAAAACTCCAGCCGCTTGGGGCTCCTCCCTGACCCTGGCCCTCCATCCGGGGCAGTCTGTTTCCTGTCTCTAGTGGCCCAGGGTGGCCCACGGCCAGTGCAGACCCAGGGACAGCGTGGACAGTCCCTGTCCAGGTGAGGCTGAAGGGACCGGCAGGTTCTGATCCCTTGACAAACTTAAAGACCACATGCCTGGTTTGGGTAATAAAAAATTAAAGACAAAAGATTTTAAAATGACTTCATTTTAAGTAGGGAAAACAGGCCTGGGCTAGGCCCCAAGAGTACCTTAAAGGGGAAGAGATAAATAATTTAGCAGCAGGAATAACTAGAAGCTGTCAGGCTGCCAGCTTTAAGAGAAATAAAGGGGGGTTACAAGAATCTCGAGAGTTCTGAGAGTTTTTAGAGAGCCCCGGGGCTTTAAGGAGGCCAGACAGAGCCAGGCAGGAGCTGGCGTCAGAGCTGGCAGTTCACTGGGCAGTGGAAGACATTTGGTGGTCAGGCCGGAGGCCAAGTCTCAGGGAGACCTGAGAAATGGTCTGAGAGAAGTGGGCCACTGAGCCCGATGGTGGTGGCGCACACCTTTAATCCCAGCACTCGGGAGGCAGGAAGTAGACGGATAGGATCTCTGTGAGTTAGAGGACAGCCTGCTCTACAGAGCAGATTTCGGGACAGCTAAGGCTACACACACACACACACACACACACACACACACACACACACACACACACACACACACACACACACACACACACACACACACACACCCTGTCTTGAAAAACAAAAGAACAAACAAAAAGAATTGGGCCAGTCTATGGTTCCTGGTGGCTATGAGGGAGAGGGCCCACTGGCCCCAAAGTCATGGGTTAGGTAGGATCAGAGTGCACATTGTGGACTCAGCAGGAGGTTTAGACCAGAGATCTGGTAGACATTTCGAGACTTGTGTTGCCAACCCTGGGCAGAGAGGGACCAGAAGCTGGGCTTGCATCCTTGAGTAAACTCGCAAGACCCTCCATCCTGCATGTCCTACTTAAGAGTTTTTTCCAATTTTCCTTTTACTCTTTTGAGACAGAGTCTCATGTATCCTGGGCTAGCTTCGAACTGGCTATATAGACAGGGATGGTTTTGAACTCCTCATCCTCCTTCCTCCACCTCCAGAGTGCTGGGATTGTATGTATACACCAGCCCAGTTTGTGGGGTAGCAAGCATTGAACCCAGGACTGGGCAAACATGCTACTAACTACATCTCCAGTCCTCTGTTTTGAAATGAGGTCTGTGAAGCCCAAGCTGACCTGGACTACTGAGTGTTGGGATCTTAGCAAAGCATCAGCATACTTGGCTTCTTCGTGTTTTTGATTGGGACTCCTGGTGTGAATTTTTTATTTCCATTTAAATTTTTTAAATTTTGCTTTAATTAAAAAGTTTGGTGGTGGTGGCTCACGCCTTTAATCCCAGCCCTTGGGAAGCAGAGACAGGCAGATCTCAATGAGTTCGAGGCCAGCCTGGTCTACAGAGTGAGTTCCAGGACCGCCAGAAATACACACAGAGAAACCTCTGTCTCGAAAAACCAAAACCAAAAAAAGAAAAAAAAAGTTTGAATCCCAGCATTTAGAAGGTGAAGGCAAGAGAATTAGGAGTTCAAGCAGCCTGGGCAATCTGAAGCCCTGTCTAAAACAGACAAGGCTGGCAGTGAGCGAAAGCATTTGACCCTGCACAGCCTGACTGACAACCCTTGGACCCCATGATGGAAAGAGAATTGACTGACGGCTATGACTTGTCCTTTGACCCCCACACTCTCACACCACACAACACAATAATAATAATAGTAGTAATGATAACTTTTTTGTCTGTTTTTCGGGACAGGGTTTCTCTTTGTAACAGCCTTAGCTGTCCTGGAACTAGCTCTGTAGACCAGGCTGGCCTTGAACTCACAGAGATCCACCTGCCTCTGCCTTCTGAGTGCTGGGATGAAAGCTGTGTGCCACCACCGTCCGGCAATAATACATTTTTTTTTAAAGCACAACACAAGAAGCTTGGCCATCACTTCCTGTTCCCGCCCACTCTCTCCTCCTTTGAGGTCCAGCTCCCCCTGTGCTCTCATCTCTCGACTCTCGACTCACGGGATGATCTGAAGGCCAGCTCGTGGTTGGCACAGCTTCTCTCTTTCAAGGTTCTTCAGCTCCTCTGGAAGGTTTTCACTTTGGATGGGTCAGCTTTATCCCTGCCAGCTTCTGGATGATCCTGGAGATGAGTGTGGTATCCAGGGCCCCACACGTACGGGGTCTGTGTTCCTGACCAAACTGAGCCCCACTGGTCCCTGCAAATTTGACTTGACGTCTTAACACCTGCCAGGACTCTGCCTGCCCTTTAACCTTTCCTAGAGAGCATGGAGTCCCTGTCAGTGACGCTCCTCTTTCCCACCTCATTTCTTTGGTTTTGATTGAATTTGAAGTTTCTTTTCTTTTTTTCTCTTATGAGACAAGGTTTCTCTGTGCAGCCCTGGCTGTCCTGGAACTTGCGCTGTAGACCAGACTGGCCTCAAACACAGAGATCCACCTACCTCTGCCTCCCAAGTGCTCGTATTAACAGCATTCAACACCGAAACCCAGCTGACCATTTTCCTCATTATGGGCTGTATCCCCATACCCTTTGCTTGCCTGCTGACTTATTTGGTGGCGTGGGGGCAGAGCAGAGAGCCTCCAGAGCGCTAATGCTCCTTGCTGAGCTGCACCCTCAGCTCTTCCCAATCTTTCCTCAGACTCCAGACACTGAATTATGCCCTGTTGAGGTCTTCATGTTGTGTCCATTGAAATGTTTTTGAGGTTACTTGCTTAGAGAAGGTGCCTTCCATCTGAGTTTTGCTTCCAGGACATCTTGGGCGTGGTTTAAGCTCAGGTTAACTATTCTGAACTACTAAGGGAACTCTGCCAGTACCCTGTGTATTTCGAGGTCTCCAGCTGGGTGTCGCTATCCCGCATACGGGTGGCCCTGTCTTGCCCTGCACATACTGACCTTGGCTCAACGGACTGACTCTGAAACTTACTTTTTCTTTCTAGTTTTTCGAGACAGGGTTTCTCTGTGTAGCCCTGGCTGTCCTAGAACTTTCTGTAGACCAGGCTGGCTTCAAATGCAGAGATCCTCCTGCTTCTGCCTCCCTTGTTGTTGGGATTAAAGGTGTGCACCACCAAGCCCAGCTGTGGGGTTCACTCTTTACCCTTCCCAGGCTCTCAGCTCCATCTCCTCCCCCCAGGAGACTCCCACACTTGCCAGGGTTCCCTTCCCAACACTGCAGCCGCGAGGCTCACCCTGATCATTTTCCCTCTACCCTTCTATGACTGACTTCGAGTAGCTCTCATATCTTTTCTGGTTTTCAGCTGCCGCTTCTTTATTTCTGAGGGGACAAGACTCATCCCACATATTCTGTCTTGGCTGGAAGCAGAATCTGTTCCCAGAGGGATGAGGGAGCCCAGTTAGTACCAATTCATGTTCTGAGAGTTAAGCAGATGGGATGCGTGCCAGCTCTCAGTGAAGCCCAGGCTTGGGAAGCACCCCAAATACCTGGTATGGTCCAAGGATGAGGATGTATGTCTGAAGGCAGGTGCTTCTCAGCAGAGAGGAGAGCTCTGATGCTTGCTCCCAGAGGCCATTTGATGGAGATGCTCATGCTTGCCCAGAATTCTACTGCCAGCCAAGCCTGCGAAGCCTGCTACAAGCTACAGGTCACAGATCCAGGGGCCATGGGGTATCTACTGAGCAGGGTGACTAGTTAAGTATTCCTCTGTCTTTCCTCTCAAGACCACGTGGGCTCTGCTGGAGAGCAAAGGCATCACAGGTGCATGGAGGGAGGCTGGTCCCAGGCTGAGCAGACAGACGCACAGCAGAGCCTCCTCCATATTCCTGCTGTCACCTGAGCAGCCTGAGACTCGGCAGGGTCTCTCACAGGCTCCTAGTCCTAGCTACCTGCACCATCCTTCACATGTAGCGCCGGTCCTGACTGCTCAGGGTGTATTTGTGAAGGGCACTGTAAGAACTAAGGAGCCACAGGTTTGTGTGGTGGACTTGTATGACCAGATCTCACAAAGGAGCAGAGACAGCAGAACACAGTGCAGGTCACACAGCTTCCGATAGCATGCCTCTCTGCCCACTGCTGTATGGGCTTAGCCCTCTGTGGCTACACATCAGGTTTGGCCGGCCCTGCACCTACAGGAGCTCTGGCGGTGCTAGTGTGGGTCTTGCCCTATTGGCCTGTGGTGGTCCAGCTTATGAAACAGATACCTACCACCATCTTTGCTCCTAGCTGGCCTCATCAGGGGAACTGAAGTAGGGCCTGAGCCTAGTGAGCCCCAGGTGCTCCTGATTCCAGGCTAGAGGGAAAGTTGCAGGGGGTGCAAGATGCAGGTTCCTACATCTCTGAGGAACCTATTTGAACCTCAGGGTCAAGGCCAGGTTAAGGCCGGGAGCCGGAGTAGATGCTTCATCCTAGGATTCTCAGGGGTTGAGTGCAGCCAAGCCCCTATACTAACAGACCGTGCTGGTTTAAAGAGCTTCAGAGTGAAGAGACAACCAAGACACAAACTGGGAAAAACTGCCACCCCAGGGCAACTCTCCAAAAAAACCAGGCCAGGCCCCCCTTAGCATGAGCCCCCAGTGCTTCTGTAACCCCCTGGGACTCCAAACCAAAGTTCCAAAATTAGAACCATCAGCCAGAGCAGTGTGTGTGTGTGTGTGTGTGTGTGTGTGTGTGTGTGTGTGTACATGCTCACCGACCTGGCCAGTGACATTTGTGCTCCCACAGCCAGGGTGCTGACTCCGGTCCTGTGATCCCTTCTCCTGGACACAGGCCAGGGCAGGAATCTCAGCACATAGGCTAGACTGGCTCTGGGGTCACATTGCCATATGCCACTACCATGAAGCCCCAAACAGAGGCTCAGCCAGGCTTCTGGGCAGCCATGGGTGGCTGTGGCTGCCCCAGGTGGGAAGCCAAGCTCTTTGACCCTGTTTGGAGAGGGAAGGGTTAAGGTTGCTGTCCTGGGTCTCCTTTCCCCAGCGCTGGCAGGCAGGAAGCAGCCTGCTGTGAGCGGGAGATTAGGCCTCCAGGACAGGCGCGTCCAGGGCCAGCTGCTCCCTCCAGGCCCTCACACCTGCTCCAGTCTGTTACTCCTGCGTAGACAGACAGGGCTCAGTTTTCAGTCCTTGAAACTTTCTCGAGGAAGCTGGAAAGGTGGCTCCGTAGTTAAGAGTAGTTGTGCTGCTCTTTCCTGGGGCTGGAGTCTGGTTCTCAGCATCCACATCAGGTGCCCCGCACTTGCCTATAACTCAGCTCCAGAGGATGTGACCCCTTTTCTGGACTATGCTGGCAACCTCACACATGTTCAGAGACAGACACACGCGTGTGCGCGCATGCACACACACACACACAAATATTTAAAAAATAAACTTGCTAAGGAAAGGAAGGACCCAGGAATCTCCTAATTATTCCTCGCTCTCCTAGAAGGGCTTTCCGCACTCCCTGCTCAGGGTAACAGAAGTCCGTGATGGCCCGGCAGCAAGGGCCTCGGGATCCCAGGACACAGCTCCTGCTCCATCTTGTCCTTTCACTGGTGCCTACACCAGGGTCTAACCGTCCTCCAGGCTGCTCAGTCCCTGTCTCTGGAGTTCTGATCTTCCTCCCTGGGGCAGACCCAGCCACAGCACACCCGTGTTTCCTGGAGCTATGCTATGGGGGGCCTCAACCCGGTGCTCTGCTCTTGCTGCTCGGCTATGCCCTGTGGTCAGGAGGGAGCTCAGCCCCTAGGAGGGCACAGATGAGCTGCAGCAGAACTGGGGGAGGGACCAGGTGGTGCCTGTGCTGTTACAACCACAACTTGTGAGTCTCTGAGTCGATTAGAGACTGTTCAAAGTCATTTGCCCCAGAGGCAGACGTATTTCTGTGAGTTTGAGGCCACCCTGGTTTACGGAGCAAATTCCAGGACAGACAGACAGATAGCCAGGTCTACACAGAGGGAAACAAAAAGCATTTGCTCGAGGAGTCTCCCAGCATGGCTTGGAAGGGAAGCAGAGGGGAGAAAGGCACCCCCGGAATGAGCCAGGCACGTGGCATTATGGCATCAAGAGCCTGGGGGTGGGGGTGGAGGGGTGGCAAGGTGGGACCCAGGTGGGGAGCGAGGAGATTCCTTGTGTCACCCCGCATCCCACAGCCTGATGTCTCATTGGCTGATGTGAGTCTATGGGCTACAGGCCCGGGGTGTGATGTGTCTCTGTCGGGTGCATGGCTGCCTCACTGGCTAGACCTTCCTCAGTTTGTCACATGTGCAGGGCTCATGCTACCCTGCCCCATGTTGTTTCGGGCTCCAAGCCAGCGGTTGGCTGGGTTCTTGCCCAAAATGTCTTGGTACTCTAGTGGGCTACAGCCAGAGGCTACTCACAGGGTAGCTCTCATGAGGCAGCCTTGCCTGTGACGTCATTTGAAGCCCCAGGTTCAGGACAGGTGGGAACCTTGGGAGCTGGCATCTCCTTACCACCAGTGGTTGCTGCTTCCTTCAAGTCCAGTGTTAGGGGCACCGTGGCCACCTACCGTCAGCTCAGGAGGCTGTAGGCTGCCAAACAACTCTCTTTTCAAGTATATAAAGAAATTAATTGACTCCATCTGTGTTGGCCTAATGACTGATTAAATGACTAATCATGGAAGTCTTAATTAAAACCGTTTTCCTCAGAATTGAGGAGGGAGGAGAGGCTCTGACAATCCCCAGCATGTGTCAGGCTTTGGGTGAACGGGCGAGAGACACCAGTGTGCAGTTAGGCCCAAGGTCATCTGCCGGAACTTTCCACCTCCATCACTGGGTGATGGGACGTGTCGATGTGTCTCGGCACCTTCACTGATGGAGTTTCAGGCAGTTGCGTGCCGTTAGGGATTCTGGGGGAGAATGTAACCAGAGTCATTTTCCTATTGTATGGGATGTTCATGTGTGGCTGGACAAATTCACAGCCACACTTATATAAATCAAGTCCATTTTTCTTTCTTTCTCTCTTTTTTTTTTTTTTTGGCAGCTGACACGATTTCACATCGTCCAGGACTGACAAGGCCCTTTGTCATGTAGTGAAATTCCATAACATGTGTGGAATGTCTCTGTAGGAATGCAGCAAGGGGCCCAGGACAGAAACATGTTCAGTCCCAGGAACGCTGGCAGGAGGAGCCTGCCCGACTGTTCCCACTACTGCCTACCTCTCTCTGCTGCTGGGGTGTACCTAACCATGATCGTGTCCCTCCTCGGAAGAGTGTTAGTCTGGCTTTGGGTATTAAGACAGAGATCAGGCTCTGAGAACATGAAAAGCCTACTTACAGACTAAGAAGGACCCCTTTCCTAGAGCACGGGAACCCTGCCCGGGATTCCCTGTCACTCATCCCTTCCAGGCCTGGACCCCAACCTCCTCTGTGCCACTAGCAGCCTCCCTGGAGTCTGGAGGTCAAGGGCTCCTTGCACTCAAAGTCTGGACTCTGAAGTTGTCTATCCATTCAGGGCCCTGGGATGTGGGCGCTCTCCTCCTTACTGCCGTGCCTGGTGAGTATCCCACAGGCCCCGTGTCTACCGGAGGGCGGAGGAGTGAGGCGGGCACCAACCTGTGCCCACAGGACCTTGCTCATGCAGAGCCTCCCTTCCCTACCAAAGCAGCTGCTTTGAGGCAGCACAAAGGGACATTTTTGTAGCCAGAGGAGGTGTTCCTGCACGATGCCTGCAAACAGGCCCTCCAAGTGATGTGCTCTTAAGTCAATTAGACCCCATGCACCCGTGCACTGCTCTGAACTCTCAGTCTTTGCCGGGGTGGAGGAGCGTGTCGTTACTCAGTCCTTTTGTCTGAAGCCTCCGGATGACAGTACTGACTGCTGGCTCTGACTCGAGCCAACCTAATCAATGTCAGGTTTCAGGAGTCACCAGCTGATGGCCAGAGTCTGTCTCTGCCCAGAACCTAGAAGCCCAGAGTATTTTCTGCAGGCCGTAGGGATAAGGGTACGGGTCCGGTGTGTGCGGGACAGTTTTACGTCAACTGGCAACAAGCTAGAGTCATCTGGAAAGGTGGGAACCGAGATTAAGAAAACACCTCCATAAGATCCAGTTGTAGGGCATTTTCTTTTTTCTTTTGTCTTTTCAAGACAGGGTTTCTCTGTGTAACCCTGTCTGTCCTGAAACTCACTCTGTAGACCAGGCTGGCCTTGAACTCACAGAGATCCGCCTGCCTCTGCCTCTCAAGTCCTGGTAGTAAAAGTGTGCACCACCACCACCCAGTGGACACTTTGTAAATTAGTGATTGATAGGGGAGAGCCCAGCCCATTGTGAATTCTATCAGAAAGCAGGTTGAGCAAGCCATAGGGAGCAAGCCAGGAAACAGCACCCTTCCCTGGCCTCTGCAGTGCCCTCAGGGTGCTCCTGGGCTCCCGCCTTCTGCTGAGACCTGGCTGGTAGTGTGTAGGCGCCCTTCACCGATCCCTCAGGCTTTCTTCTGGCTATCTCAGGGGCAAGGCTCTCCTGTCCTCAGGCTTCCTAGGCCCTTCCCTGCCCTGACTGCCAGGACTTCCTGATCCAGTTAGGTTGAGCGAAGGCCCACACCCCACATGTTCCCCCAGTCAAGCACCTGGCACGTGGGTGCTGGTTTCTCTGCGAGGCACCTACCATGTCTCCTCGGCTCACAACTGCTAGAGGAGTGGGGATGGAACTGGCTGCCACATCCTCCTGAGTCAGCAGACAGTGCTGTCTCTTTACCTCCCACCGTACCAACCTTCTGATTTGTCAGACAGAAATCCAGACTTGATTTAGGGGACTCGTGGCTGAATGGGTAAGTCCCCGTGCCTCAGTTTCCTCTCCTGAGAAATGGGACTAGTCACAGCACCTGACTGGGTGTGCCTACAGCACAACCTGGCACAGAGTGTTGAGAAACATGTCCACTCTGAGTGCCCCACCCCTACCAGTAATCCCTACCCAACATGGAACTTCTCCCACTGTATCCATTGTTGATGGCTGTCTACCTCTGAGGAGCCCACAGTGCCTCTGCTGCTGCTACCAGGCCTCCTGGGGTTCTACCTGGTGGGGGGGGGGTGCAGGGTTTGCAGTAAGAGCAGCAGCAGGAGCTGCTCACCTTGGGCCTTGCTGGATAAGCAGGGGTCATCAGCCACAGAGACATGGATGCTGTGCTCAGCGGCTCCTTCTCCGGCGAAAGGCTGTGCACCAGCGTGCTGCCATCCCAGACTCCCTACAACTCTTTCTGCCCTCACAGACCCCTCGCCATGGTGACACGTATGTGACAGAGGCCAGGGCTTTACCGCAGCAGACCCCACTTTTTACCTGGTGTCTCCTGGAGGCTCCTGGACGGTGGATACCACCTCTGGGGGATTCTGGCCACCTTTGGGCCTGTTGCCGGTCTTCTAGGTGTCAGGCAGAAGGAGAAAAGAGGTTCAGAGGGGGGCACGGTGGTCGTGAGGAAGAGCCCATCCATGGCCTCAGGGCTTACCTCAAGCATGCCGGGGAGGAAGAGAAAAGGCTGCATCCCAGGCGGAGGGGGTCCCAGGAAGATGTCCGCAAACTCAGCACGGCCTTGCTCCACTCGCCGACAGGCCGCAGGAGAACAGGAGTCATGTCTCCTCGCTGAGCAGGTTTGCCCAGGAAAACAAAGCAGAGAGAGGCCCCATGAACTCTGAGCGAAGGGAAGGGTGTCCCTGTCGTCAAAGTGGAGCCTGGCTGGGGATGGACCTTTGTCCTGGGTATTCTGAACCAGTCTGAGAGAGACGAGTACGGACAGGGACATACGGAGAAAGGGTGTGGATAGAGCAGTGGACTGGATCAGGGCAGGGCGGATAGGACGGTGTATGCAAGGGAGTGTGGTCACAGCAGTGTGGGAAGGCCACAGTGGACAGTGTGGCCCGAGCGCTATAGACAGTCCACAGGGAGTGTGGATGGAAGAGTATGGCCAGGCAATGTGAACAGAACCACCTGGACATAGCAGTGTAGACAAGGCCACAGACCAAGTGGTATGGACGGGGCAAGCGGGGAGAGGGCAGTGTGAACGCAGCACTGTGGGCGGGGCTGTGTGTCCAGTATAGTGGTTTGTAGCATGGACTCGGGCTTGTCTGGGGTTTACACAGAGTCAGCAGACCTTGCTTGCCTGATGAGGGGGGCCGGGGGGGGGGGCTGGCTCCTTCAGCCAGACCAGCAGAGGCACTTGGCTCTCCAGACCACAGAGACCACACTTTGGCCTCTTTTCAGCTCAGTACAATCTGGGAAACTTTCCATCAGGCCCCAACCACAGCAGGTCGGGATATAGGAACTTCTGGTAACTATCAGCCCCTGCCTGGGCAACAGCACCAAGAGGCTCAGAGGATGGGCCCCAAAAGACCCTTGCCCACAATGGCTCCTTCTCCTTCCTCTTTCAGGATCCCAAGGTATGGGAGGGGCATTTTCCTAGGCCTCTACTCCACCCACAGGCAGAGCTGCAATCCCAGAACCTTGTCTTTTACAGTTAAATGGTTTAGCCCAAATGGTGAGTTCAGGCGCTAGTTGGCTCAGGGTTCCTGGTTCCTATCAAATACAAGCATGCACCACAGTCTACTTTCCTGTAGGACCGAGTTTCGGGGTACTTCCAATGGCCTTTGACCTGAGGGTCGCTCCTTGGGGAAGAGACACAAGCCCCTTGAGAGCCAGAGGATGGGGGGCTCTAAAGGGGGAGCGTCTGACTAGAGCTGCAGAGGGGGTGGGGTATTCACGGGAGAGCAACACGGCAGAGGGTTGTAGTCGGTGGGGTCCCGAAAGAGGAGGTACAGTCTGGGCCAGCATCATTGGGGGTGGTGAGATGTCCCAGGGCAATGTCTCTTCAGGGAAGAGGGGTTTTCAGGTGGGACCCCCCCATGCTCAGATTTTGGGGCTGGCTCCCTTGGGACTGGGGTGGGTGCAGAAGTTGTCTTTCATCTGTGTGCTAGACAGGGCCCTGGGGCCAGAGGCTTTAATGTCCCTTCCCCAGAGCCCAGGTTTGCAGCAGCTGGGCCTCTGACCTACCTCCAAATTACAGGTGGGAGAATTATTTCTCTCAGAGGTGTATTAATTTTGTCTTATGGTGCATTAATAAAAACCTTTTTCTTATGCAAGGACATTCCTTAGCTAATGTCCTTCCCTGAAGCTCTGCCCTGCACCACTGGCGTCCTGGGCAACGACTGGGAACAGCAATGCTGACAACACGGTTTTCAGCTCTCTGCACACTAACGGCCATGCGGTCCGTGGGCACCAGTTCCGCCACCTCCTTTAAGGACAACGTTTGGCATTAAGATGCCAGCTCTGTCTTCGTATCTCAGAGACGTGTGCCAGTCAGGGTGACTGCTGGGTGGCCCCTACCTGGGGACACTGACAACTCGTACTTCAGGCCATGCCTTCCCATGTACCAATTCCGGGAAGTGGAGTAGGTAAAGGATCCGGCAGGGATTTCTAATGGGCAAATAAACATATCTAGACCCAGGCTATGGGTGTCTGCCTCCCTCGGGCTGGGAGGTTCTGGCCACGCTGTTAAAGGCCTTCTCCAGACATCACCACAGCTGGCTTCCGTGGAGCATCTGCTTGATGCCACTCCTCTGTGGTCCTATCTGGTGACCCCATCTAATAAGAACGGTCACTGTTACCATGTGGTTGCTGAAAAATGGACGTTCAGACAAGGTAAGTGGGAGGCATAGTGACACCGTATGACATTACGCCACTTATGTGAAACACGCCACTTCATGGGAAAAGAAACACGGAACAGTGGGAACCTGGCAGCCTGGTTCCTCAGCCCACACAGAACTGACACTTGAGGCCATCTGGATATGGACCTTCCTCTAGCCCAAGAGTGAGGCTGTCGGGCTGACCACAACCCTTGTCACCTCAAGTAAGAGAAGTCTTCACTTCTCACCTTTGCCTCTTCGATCCCTGTGGCCCAGCAGACTGTTCACCCGGCAGGCTTTCCTCCCTGCAGGCGTGCTGTCCAGACAGGCCACGCAAGGTCGCCAGCTGCCTCTCCTATGCTAACCCTGTGTGTATCTGGACAGAGAGCTTAGGGGAGGGGAGACTCATGGGGACAGGCTAGAGGCACCCACAGCATGTGGCTTCTCTAGAGGAAAGGGGCCACTTGGAAGGCTCACCAGCTGTCCTGTCCACCGCTTCTCCATAGTGGATGAGGATCAGGCTCCACGAGAAGACGGTTAGGACCCTCTAGACCCCAGCTCCAGGGCAACTGTCACATCTTCAACCCCATCATCAGTGGCGACCGCCCATGCCCACACCATGCCAGGTCCTTCTCCTGGTGCCTTGGTGTAGGCTGGTTTCTGTTCTGCTCCTACGCCCTCACTTCTCACGGGGGTAGGTAGGTGTCATGTTCATCCAGAGGAGCCCCAGTGTCCGGCTCCTAGGAGACCAGATGCACGACTTCCTGCTCTGCCTATGTGCTGTCCCCAGGATGTCCACACGCTGCAGTCACAATTCCCCTTCTCCTCCGTACACACAGAAACCCTTTCTCCAACTAGTTACCCGTACTCCTCTCATTTTTCTACCCTGTCCTTGAGTCCAGGCCACTACTGTCTACAGTGGGGTAGCCATGATGCTCCCAGACGTCACCAATCTGCCCTGCAACCTATTCCTCACCCCCAGCATAAAACCGGTTTTGAGCATGGATGGGGCCCCCGTGACGGTTGCCCTAAACTTCCCAGGGCTTTGCCTGCCTTGTGGAGCATGAGCGAAACCTCCAGGCAGAGGACATGGATGGGATCACACCCTGTGTCTCATGCTCTCAGCTCTGCTGGAGTGTCAGAGGGCGAGCCCCTCTGCTCCACACTCTCCGCACTCTGGCTGAGCCCCCTGCACCCTGCTCATCCTTCAGCCACCTCAGAGCCTCCCCCACCAGCTGCCTCCCCTGCCCCAAGGGCTGTTTGTTCCCTTTCTGCAGTCCTGTGTGCTTTGCTGGGGTAGCACCTGGAGATGTCAGGACTAATTTGTGCCCCTGCTGCCATGGATCTCCATGGCTGTGCTTCTGACCTCCTGCTCCACTCACCCTGGGGCACTGTTCTCACTGTGCCCACCCTGTCTGCAAACTTGGTCCTATTAGGACAAACCAAATAGGCAAAAGACTGCAAGAGCTTCCTAAAGGCTTAAGATCGCTCTGCCTCGAAGAGATAAGCCGCAGTGTGGCTATCAGATAGGGCAGCAATGCTGTCAGGAGAAGTGTCTGTCTTCCAGCCACTGCCAGCCAGGGGGTCACTTCCAAAGCTTGAGGAGACACAAGGAAGAGGTATTCCAGCACTACACACGAGCCCACACCATCCCCAGAGGGGGAACCACCCTTGACTGCAGTTCTAGGGCAGGAACTTTGCAGCCTGCAGTTTCTGCGGTAGATACCGAGTGCTCTGTGAAGATGCCTGGTGCATTTTTGGGAGGCTCTCCTGCCCAGTAGCTACTTCCCCCCAACCAAGAGGCCCAGGAACGGGATTCTTAATCTCTGGGAACCAACCCTAAGGCCTCTGCTGGTGCTGATGGCAATTATGGCTTTATCAGCAAGATAAAGGTTGCTGGGCCACCTCAGGGAAGGAGGCTCTGGAGAGCGGAGGCTCTGCTAGGGATCAGGACGGGCAGCCTGACCTCCCTGTGAAGGAAATATCAATTAATTATCTTTTTACAGGCAAACCAATTAGACTCCCTAATCGCCTGTGTAGGACACGGAGGCAGAAGGCAGAGAAACTACAGGAACAAACAACATTGTGAGGGCTTGCCTCCCCGTGAAACGGCCGCCCTGGGCCCGGGACTCGCCACGGGGAGCACAGGCTGTGGGCTCAAATATTTTCTTTGTTTAAGTGAATTCAAAAAAAAAAAATAAATGTTACTAGCCCTGAGGGGACAGAATGGACTCGCCTGGAGGTGACCAGACACAGGGCATTAGTCTTCAGTGTGCACTCCATTAGCTAAGGAACGGCACAGTGCCTGGGTAAGTTAGCAGTACAGTTCCCATCAGAAGGACACCCAGGCGTCCAGGTGAGGCTTTCCGTGCTATCAGTGTGTCTGCCCTGCTCATCTAGGGGTGCTCTTGTTCTTTTGGCCCTGCTGTGGCTAGGACTAACCGACAGAGGTTCCACCCTATGGCTAGAGGGCGGCAGTGCCTGATCTGTCCCCAGTCTCTGCACAGGCCTCCCCAGCATGTAGCCCTCCAGCTCCAACTCCACCGTTACAGCCCAGAAGAAATGAGTCAATTGTGTGCAGCTCCCCGAGGCTCCCAGGACCAGAGCCTTGCTAAGCGCTTCAGACGCAGCTTACACACACCCAGTGACCGCCCATTGCCCCCTTCACAAGTAAGGGAATAGACGCAGCTATACAGGGTTCTGCAGGTGCCCAGGCCTGGGGGCTGTCCCTGCTTGATTTGAAATGACTCCTGTCAGTCTCTCAGCCTCCAGCTGGTGTGGCACAGTATTTTGGGAGGTTGAAGAAACTTTAAAAGGAATCAATCAGGTCACTGGGCTTAGATTTAAAGGTTATACCAGGTCTTTAATCTTCAGTAGAAGACAGAAGCCAATGAGCTCCCTGCCACTGCACACACCAATATATGTATGTATTGGCTGTGAGTCTAGCCTTTAATGGCTGAGCCATCTGCCCAGCCCACATCACTGTATATAAAGACCCTCCTCCATGTTCTTGTTGCTATGACATCTTGCCCAAGTGCATGGGGTCAAGTGACCATAGATGGAAACCCTGAAAACCTTGAGCCAAAATAAACCCTTGCTCCAGAGCTGGAGAGATGGCTCAGCAGTTAAAAGCACTGGCTGTTCTTCCAGAGGACCTGGGTTCAATTCCCAGCACCCGCATGGCAGCTCACAACTGTCTGTAATCCTAGTTCCAGAGGATCTTATACCTTCACATCAGTGCACATAATATAAGGTTAAATAAATTGGAAACAAAACAAAGACCCTTGCTCCTCTGAGTTGCTGATGGTCAGCGTTCTGTCATAACGCCCCATAGGTAAATAAAACATCACAAGGGTGGAAAGGCACTGGCCTGCACGCCAGTGACCCCTCTCAGAGAATCAGTTGTGTAAATGGGTTTTTATTGTGTAGGAAAATTGCACAGAGTCTTCAACTTCAGCATTGTCCTGCTACCCTCCCCTACAGGCCAATTTTTGGTGTTTCTTTTTTTATTTCTTTGTTTTGAGATTTTTTTTTATTTTTATTTTATGCATTACGGTATTTTGCCTGCATGTATGCCTATGTACTACATGCATGTCAGGTGCTAGAGGAAGGCAGGAGGGGACATTTGATTGATTCCCTGGAACTAGAGGTACAGACAGTTGTGAGCTGCCCTGTGGGCGCTAGGTATTGAACCTGAGACCTCTGGAAAAGCAGACAGAGCTCTAAACTGCTGAGCCATCTCTCCAAAAACTCCACCTCCCCTGATCTAACTCTGTCCGTAGGCCAGGCTGGCCTTGAACTGAGAGATTCGCCTGCCTCTAGCCTCTGCTTCTTAGTGCAGAGTGTGTCCCCTGTAATCCCAGAACTCAGGAGGTGCAGGTAGGAAAATCAGAAGTTCAAGGTCATCCCTGACTCCGCCTGTGAAGCCAGCCCAGGTTACAGGAGGCCTTGCCAAAAACTAAAAAACAAAACAAAACAAAAACCAACCAACCAAACAAACAAACAAAAACCAACTTGTTTCCAAATGTTGATTTCTACAACCTTGGACAGGGGTGGCCTGATGAGAAAGGTAACTAACTGTGCCTTCTGTTTTCTGAGCCAAGCTCAGTGACAGGCAGTCATGGCTGCAGAGCAGAGCCACAAGGTTCTGTGGCAGTGCAAAGCCTGCCGGGGCCCATTGAGGTCTGCCCTGCTTTCCTGAAACAAAGAAAATGGACCTTATGCAAACACTCTTGAGTGTTTTATGGGAGCTTGTCTTGGGATCCAGAGTGAACACCAGAGTGCCATTTCTGTTCGGGTTCCACTAAGTGGCTATTTTAAAAAAGAATTTAAGGCGGGGTCTCATTATATATTTCAGGCTGGTCTAGAACTACGTTGCCCCAGCCGGCCTTAAACTCATGATAATCCTCCTGCTTCACCCTTCTAAGTGCTGAGGTAGCAGGCAAGAGATACTGCCTGCCCCACGTGATTTCTGTAGAGCCCACGCTCTGTGCCACACCTAAGCTGGCTGGAAACTCCTTTGTGAAACTCTGCAGCCTCAGGCACGCGGCTGCTCCATGCCTGCCTTCTGGAGCTCTGTGTCAGAACTGCTTTGGAACAGGGAAGCCAGCGAGCTGCTGCTGGCAGGCTTCCAAGACTGGGCTAATTCGAGGCTCTTTCTGAGTCTGTTTCTGACACCCCCACCCACTCCTCGCCTTCAGGAGGCTCTCCCCAGCCAAGCTGTTTGTGTACAGCAAAACAGCAAGGCTGGGCCACTGGGACAGCCCCAGGCTCTGTAGGGATGCTGGAAGAGCCCCAGGCCAAGGGGAATTGGTATGGGGTCCCTAGGTGTCCTGCTTATGTGGGGTTCCTGATTGCTTTCAGCCTCGAAGGCACCTCTGCTCAGGGGCAACAGCTAGTTGTCCAGGGCAAGCCAGGGAGTGAGAGCCAAATAGCAAGCAGCAAAGCCACTCCAGGGACAAGTCTGGGTATCCACCAAGCCTGTAGCCCTTCTGAAATCCTGCCCCGCTCTGAATGGGTGTGGCCTGGAACCTAAGACTCTTGTGTCCTTGGGGAAGGATGGACACACAGTCCTCCAGATTAGGGTACCTCAAGGGAGCAGAAACCCAGGAGAGAGCCCTGGGTCAAGGCCACAAGTGAGCAGAGCTAATCACAGATGATCGTGAATGGTTGGGGTTCCCACACGGGCTAAACTCATGCCAGCAAGCCACAGAGTAAGGAGAAAGGCTGG
Source organism: Microtus ochrogaster (assembly GCF_000317375.1). Lineage (NCBI taxonomy): Eukaryota > Metazoa > Chordata > Mammalia > Rodentia > Cricetidae > Microtus > Microtus ochrogaster. The sequence goes on along the minus strand of NW_004949136.1, from coordinate 2,490,595 downwards.
CTGACTGATGGGGTCCTGAGTACAGACAGCAGGGGTCCTGGGTGGGGAGGGCAGGGGTCCTAGGTGGGGACTGCAGGTGAGGTGGGAGATGCCAAGGCTGATTCTTGTTAACGTGGCTCCCCTTTTTCACTTCTGTCCTCAGGGTCCCTGAAGCTGGGTGCGGTGGCGCACACCTTTGATGTCAGCACGGGGGAGGGAGATACAGGAGGATCTTGGTGAGTTCCAGGCCAGCCTGGTCTACATAAGTGAGTCTAGGACAGCCAGGACTTCATGAAGCCTGTTTTTATTTATTTGTTTATTTGGTTTTTTAGACAGAGTTTCTCCGTGTAGTTCCCGGCTGTCCTGGGAATTCACTCTGTAGACCAGGCTGGCCTTGAACTCACAGAGATCCACCTGCCTCTGCCTCCTGAGTGCTGGGATTTAAGGAGTGCACCACCGCCACCTGGCTCATGGACACTGTAAAACAAAATGAAAGAAACAGTAACAATAAAGCTGTCCTCGAGGCTGCTGGTCAAGATGCAGGCAACCTCACTGCTTGTCTGGCAGAAGGTCTTTAGAATGGCCCAAAGTCATAGGAGAGGTGAGCTCAGCACTGAGGGTAACCTGTGAAAGCAGGGGGGACCCTGCAGACCCTAAGGTCTCAGGCACCAGGGAGCTAGTGTTTCCATGGAGGCAGGCCCTAGTCTGGGGATCCGCCTGTCCCTGCTGCCTCTACCAAGGTCCTCCTTAGAGTGCGCCTTGCTTCCTCTCTCTGTGCCCCTGAATGGTTTCAGCATTGGCGCTGTCAGCACAGAATGACAGCAGAGGAGGCAGAGCCACCAGGCAGCAATGGCACATGTCACATGCCATTTACGACGCAGTGCATCTGCTATCCCGTACAGACTACCTTGACTTACTGTCCCCAGAGTCCTGTGCTGCTCCTGTAGAACCTGCTGCCACCTCCTTCCTAGCAGTGACAGGGAGGCCTCCTGGTTCTCAGAGCTGGAGGAACTTAGATGTCCAGCTCCAAAGAGAACAGTGGGGCTGACAGGACAACCATCTATGTTCCGCTGTAGACTGTAGCTGTGGAGGCCAGCGGGGTTGCTGGTACTTGGGAGGACAGGCGCAGAAGGGTGCAAGGGCTGCAGGCTCCATCCTGACATCGGGGTCCTGCTCAAACCTGCCCAGCAACCACAAACTCTTAGGAAACAGCAGGGCAGGTAGGAGGGCAGGAAGGTCTTTTTTTTCTTTACTCATAAAAGCTGTTGGGGAACTAGGGGTGTGGCTCAGTGGTATCCTTGAGCGAGCTGGTATTCGCAAGGCCCTGGCTTCCATCCCTAGGGCTGCCAAGTCCACAGAATAAAACATCTCAGACCTACGGACACTCAGACACAGTCGGCGGCAGGGCTTGCAGTTCAGACAAACCCAGGGTTTCCTACCAAGTCCCTCTTCACCGCAGTTTACAAAACACCTGTCCATGGCAGGCACACAAGGGCGAAGACCCAGGCTGTTCCCTGGCTGCTGTGACCCTGGGGCCTATGGACCATCCAGACCTCTCTGCCACAGGCCCTACTGTAGTCCTACAGGGTCCACTCAGAGGCCTGGTTACAGTGGCAGCTTCCGGTCCCCCTGAGCACTTCCCCTTGAACTCTGGCGGGATTTGTGGGGCTTCAAGGCCACCTAAAATGTCACCTGCCATCAGACTTACAGGACATCCCAGACCTGCTTCTCTGGGTTTTAGGCACACACTCTCAGTGGTCTCTGGTTCAGGGTCATTATTCTTTATTTAAATGCCCCATGTTGTCTAAGGTTGCCGCTGGAGCTCTACCTCCATCAGACACTCTTAGCGGGGTCCTCTCCCACTCAGCTCTGCGGCTCCTCATTACCATACTCTGGTTCTCATGAGGGCAGGGTTGGAGATCCAGCACCAGGTGCTATGCCTGCTCTCTGCTTCCGGTGGGGGGGGAAGGGGGTGCTCACACCCCCAGCTGTTTGTACACAGGTGTACAGGCACACAGCTTTTATCATTGTCTGCTTCTGAGGGTCTTGTTTTCCATATCTGACCTCCTGCCTCGGGGCTCTCAGGGCAGGGACTCACTGGACCTACCCTAGTGTCTGGACTCTTACCGCTGTGGTCCTCACAGAGCCTCCCCCAACCTCTCAGGCTCAGACCACTCCTTGCCACTTAGGGCCCCTCTTCCACGCCCTTAGCATCCCTCATGGGCCCCAAGCTACACCCTCATTGTTAAGATGTAATAACTTTAGGATTGATGTTTTTTCAGGACAGGAAGGGAGGAAATAGCAAGAGAGAAACTCAGGACTGGTGGGATTACTCAGTGGGTAGAGATGCTTCGTGTCAAACCTGACCAAAGTTTGATCCCCAGGGACCACAGAGTGGAAGCAGAGAACCGAACTCAGGAGAGCTGGCCTCTGGCGTCCACACAGATGCCACGGCAGGCACATGTCCTCCTCCCATGAGTAAAGTCAAAAATAGAATTAGACCTCTTTTTTTAAAATATTTTTTTTGGTTTATTTAACTTTATTTTATGTGCATTGGTAAGAAGGTGTCAGATCCCCTGGAACTGGATCTTCTGACAGTTATGAGCTGCCATGTGGGTGCTGGGAATTGAACCCGGGTCCTCTGGAAGAGCAGTCAGTGCTCTTAACCACTGAGCCATCTCTCCAGCCCCTAGACCTCTTTTTAATGTATGAAAAGAGAGGACCTGTGGAAATCCAGAAACCTCGAGAGGAAGGGAGGCAGTGAGAGACCCAACTTTATTCAAAGACAAAAGAGCTGAGCCCTGAGGGTGGGAGGGGTCCTCTCCCTCGTCCACCTCGCAAGACCTCTGTGTGTCTCTGCACAGATACCGACCATCTGAGCCAACTTCCACTCCTATTGCTGTTTTGGCATGGGAAGGAATACATCTTTTCATGCTATATTTTTCTGGGACATTCCCTCTATGTAATAATTCCGCAAAAAGGAAATCATAGAATGAACTTCGCCTTAGAAATATGGCTCTCTCAGGCTATCCTGCCGTAATTAACCACAGACAATTAATATTAGAATGCAGTGTCACCCCATGAGGCAATGAAATTTCCAGAAATTCTCGCTACACATTCCGCCACTTTATTGGCAAGATTGAATTAGCAGCAAAGGGCACCTTGGTTTTTAAAACTGTCATACAATAACGGTTGATTCTTCATAGATAGAACGCGGTGAATACTCAAAACCATTTGTCCGAAACATGAAAAGGAGAAGTCATTCGTACCAATTGAAAACATTCACTAGGAGGTTTTGTGTATTACAAGGGGAAAAAGAGAAAGAAAGAAAAGAAAAGAAAACCGACCTTCTCTCTCATGGCACTGGCTCCTCTAGGTTCCCAAAGCTAATTTGCAAGGGATTGTCTGAGCCACGGGCCCGGAGCCCACCTTGTCCCTCCTGCAATCACCAGCCGGCGCCCACAGCGTCCACCCGCAATCACCCGCACCTGCCGCATGAGTCAATGGGCCCAAATTGCGGGGCGCGGCAGACGCCCCACCGAGAACAAGGAACACAAAGGACTCTGCACTTCAAGCTGTGGGTGGGAATTACAAAAGGTTAAGAGACTAAATATAAAAAGCCCTTTGAATATAAAATCAATGTGCTTTGTTGCTAAAATCTGGGTGCTGTAATTTATCCAAAATAGGACTTGCAATATCTGGCAATAGTCCACGCCTAGGAATTGTCGGTGATGCTCATCGAAATGCAAATAGTCTACTGGAAACTTAAAAACAATTAAAACAACTGAAATATTTCATATCAACAGAATAATGAAATACCACACTTCTCAGTTACCTATTACTGACATTAGGCCTCCAGAAACAGAATACATTTTCTCTTTTCAGTTTAGTTCTTTGTGTAGGTAGAAACACAAGTTTTTGAAGGGCTTGTTTTTTGAATTGTCTGGAATCCCAGACCAAGGAAGCCTGAGACCCTAAGTCCCAGTTGGAGGCGAGGTGGGCTGAGGCCAGGGATGCTTGGGAAGAGGGGCAGTATCCTGAGTTGCCTCAATGACCTGGTGGTTGGTACTTGGTGAGCAAACCTCAAGCCATCTCCCTACAGGTGAGGGTAGGGGAGCTGGACTTGGGCAGCAGGCTCTCAGGTGGGTCGGTGGCCTTCAACCAGCAGACAGTGCTACCTGCAGCCTCTGCTGCCGGCAGGGCCGAGCTCCCCTCACAAGGCTGCTGTGCCACATTCCGGTCCAGAGACACCGGGATAGGCTGGGGATGCTGAGGATCTGCAGAGGGCAGCGCTGTTTCTACCTTGGGGATGGGGCTCCCTCTGCCTTGGCTGTTGGCCGCAGGCTTCAGGAACACGTTGAAACACTGCTGATTAAAGTGTGTCCCACCTCCAGTGCTGCTTTAATTTCAGGTCTGACTCACGAGCACTCCAGAGTCTCCTTCCCACCTCCTCCTCGGGGCAACCTGACCTCTGAGCTGGGTTGTCCAAACGGAAACCCCTCAGTGCTCAAAGGGGCGAAACAGGCTGGGTGAACATGTTGTCCTCCAGTGAGTACACGGTAGGAGTCGGCCTAGGTGGCGCGTCCCCCTCGCTCTCACGTGGCCCTCTCCATACTCCCTGTCGGTCTGGCAGAAGCAGCAGCCTCACTGTTACAGCTGGGAAGCCCCCCACCATAGCCCCACGGGTCTGGGGTGCTAGAGGCTGGGTTGCACAGCTTTGGGGATCACGGTGGGACAGCCTTTGTGATCTGTGCCTGAAGAGGTGCTGGGGACCCTGTCTGATGTCTGTGTGTGGATGGTGTGCCTTGATGGGATTTCTACTTGGCAAAGATGCTTACAGTCCAGTTTCCCCTTCATCGCTGATAATGGAGCTTAATCTTTGTTGGCACATTACACTTATCTCCTCATGGCCTGGCATGAAGTGGTGTGACCAACTTCTGCCCCTCATATTTTCTTCCTTCCCAGTAAGCACGATAGCCGAAGCTTGTGTAGCTTTCTAGGACATGGCATGGTAAATGCACATCACTAAGGAAGAGAGAGACTAAGAGGCAGAAATGGGGATCCCACAACTGGATGTGGATCTGCCCCGCCCCTGGGCGATGTACGGGGGAGAAGCAAACATCAATGGAGCTGAAGTTATTATTGGGTCATTAGCTAAAACCAGTCGTATCTCATCTTCTCACAGTGAAGCCGCAGTTTTCAGGAGCTCAGGTCAGTCCCATCCTTGGCTCTGGCTGTGCTTGGTGACTGGTATGCAAGAGACACACGGCTTCTGGTGGAACCTTCATGCCCCTGCACAGAAGCACCGTCCTAGCCGGGCGGTGGTGGCGCACGCCTTTAATCCCAGCACTTGGGAGGCAGAGGCAGGTGGATCTCTGTGAGTTCAAGGCCAGCCTGGTTTACAAGAGCTAGTTCCAGGACAGGCTGCAAAGCTACAGAAAAACCAAAAAAGCTATGGAGAAACCCTGTCTTGAAATTAAAAAACAAAAACAAAAACGAAAAAGCACCATCCTAAGGTGCCTCGGCAGGAACAAGACCCATGCCCGTCATCTCAGGCCTTCTGCTGAGTTAACAGCCATTGATTGAGCCCCTTGGGCTCTTGTCCCTGTCTGGATGGTGAGATGAGCGTGCAGTTTCTGAGGTGACCAGATGTCTAATCAGGACGTCCTTGACCTGGCTCCTCCCACCCTGCCAGCCCTCAATTCTTCACCTTCAGAACCACAGGCCTGAGAAAGCCTCACAGGGACACAGTGAGACAGCAGAGGGACCCTGCCAGGGACAAGAGCAAGGTGACCAGGGTTTCTGTCTGTCTGTCTGTCTGTCTGAAGTCCACTCTAAGGACATAGTCTCTGTCCCACTTTCCCCTTGCGCAATGAGACTGTTTCGGATTTGTACCCGTCGTTGCTGTCTCTAAGGGACCCAGGACTCCGCTCTGGCTGCAGTCTCCAGGCACAGCCTGGCATTTCTTCTGTGCAGGACTTGCCTTTTAACTCCTTGTCACAGGTTGAAGCAAGCCTCCCCCGGTGCCTCCTTCCTGCCGACCCAGAGAGGGACTCCAGGCCCAGTCTTAGATGTGGGGAAGCCTCAGCCAGGCTCTTGACAGGGGTTGTGTCCCAAGCTGTAGCAGTCAGGCTTCCTAGCTGCAGGGGGTTCATCGCTCTTTGGATGAGGGTCTTTTTTTTTTTTATCAGATGTTGCTCTTGCCCAGGACAGAGTTAAGCTTTCTTAGTGACTTAAGGGCTCTGCAGAATGCCTAGGGAGGAAAGGCACATGGCCAAGGGCCCCTCCATCCTGCAGAGGCCTGAAGGCCAGTGTGAAAACCTGGAGGTGCTGGGTGGGGCCCCTGCGGGCACTGCTGGGATCCCTGGGGCAGACTAACAGGAGAGAGGAACTGGAAAGGAAAGGCAGCGTTGGAAGCTGCTCCGAGAGAAGGAAAACTAACTGGATCGTGGTTGAGAATTAGTAGTACAATAAATCTATCCTAAGTGGGACCACAGCAAGCAAGGGTAAGACAGAAATGAGAGAGCCGTAGAAGCACTCACAAGCGTGCTCGCTTTGCCCGCCACCGGCTTGGGCCTCTGCCCGTTCCTGCCAGGGATCTCGGTCTGACGTGCACTGAATGGAGCAGGAGAGTTACTTCAGGTGGAAGTCATTCTAGGGGCATGTTCCAGTCCTGGAGCCCCTGGGGGGCTGAAGGCCCTGGAGAAGGAGGGGAATCCGTGTGTCTCTTGCTCAGTGAACAGCTCCCAGTGTGGTCCAGGGGCCTGAAACTGCCTACCCAGAGGTCACTCCTGGGCCCTTCAGTCCACCTGGTAAGACAGATGGGCAGACAGAGCCAATTTTTACCCATTCCCTTGGGCAGGGAAGTTTTAAGAAGGGTAGAAATAGCCAGAAAGCCATTTCTCTGACTGTTGGTCTGCCACCTTGGTTCAGTCTAGATTTAAGTGGGTCCACCCTCACCAGCCCTCCTGCACAGGGAGGGGGATGGGTGGGGTGATCATACATGTGGCCTGCCAGCTCTTAGTTTACAGTCTGGCTAGAAACAACAGGGAAATGGGAGTCCAGGCTCCCACAGTTGGGTTCAGGGGTGCTGGCCAGCCCTCGAGGAGCTCCCAACAGGGATTGATGACCCTGATATAGGTTAGTGATATAGAATTTGCCTAGAATGACCAAGGTCAGTGTCAGACTTCAGGTGTCAGACTCAAAGCCTCGTGGTTTTTCTGAAAGGAGGGCCATGCTCCTTATGGCCTCCTAAGTGCCCGAGACACCAAGGTGATACTTCCTGACAGGTCCCAAAAGGAACCTGGGCCTGGCTCCTATGTTAACCACTCGGTGTACTGGGGACCCCTGGGGGCCCTGTGCCCCCTCAGTGACCTCTTCTCGGGCTGTCCTGTGATAAAATCACAAGGACCAGGCTCTGGGCGGCACAGGAGACAGGGCAGGCACCTTCCAGCAGCACAGTGCAGAGCAAGCTCTGAATTCTGGGGCCTGGTTTTCATTGAGACCGCAGCACTTGGCTCGGAAAGTCTCTCAGAGCGGAAGGCGTGGCGCCCAGCGAGTATTTTTATGCAGAAATATGAGAACTATTCTGCCGAGGCAGCATGAAATTACTCCTGTAGCCGAGGTGGAGTCAGACAAAGGGGGAGATGGGCCAGGCTGGCTCCCGGGGTCCTGGGGAGGTGCTGCCCCCCCAGGCCAGATCAGCATGGCTTCTGCTCATGGGTGCACGGGGTCTGGTTGTCCTCTGGAGACTACAGCTTGCCCATAAGGAAAGAATATGAGCCCCACCCCAGCCTTTGTGTTCACACTGAAGGACCTGCAGCCTTTGCTGCTCATCTCGAGATGGCTGTTTGGACAGTCATCTTCCTGTCAGAAATGTTGCTGTCCTGGCAAAGACAAGCCTATCACACTCTGGGCTCTGGGCATCTCTGGCCCCTACTGTCAGGATTTCTGGGGCGTCAACAGGCAAGCACCCCAAAGACCTGGGCTGCTGAGACTTGGAACTGCCACCTTTCCACTGTCCTTTTTGTCCCTCTTCTGTCATGTGGCTAACACAACCACAGAGAGAACAAGTCGGGTGACTGCTGGGAGGGTCTCAGAAGGCTCAGCAGAGAGAGCCTGTGAAGAGCCTGAGCTGGAGTCAGAGCGAGACTTGCTGGAAGCCACAGGCTGTACAGCCAGGAGGGTCAGGGGGAGCAGAGTCTATGGAGAGGTTGGGCCATCTGAGGAAAAGAGGAGCCAGGGAGGAGGAACTGTCTCTCCCTAAGGCCAGCCCGAAGGTTTCTGGGCGGAAAGCCTGAGACGGGCAAAAGGGCTCTGGGATGGAGTTGTGTCAGGGCTGCGGAGAATTCCTAAATGGAAGTTTCAGTGTTTTCCCGACTGACCTGGACCTCACTGATGGACTAGCTGCACGGAGAGGGAAACGTCAGTGTTTTCCTGACTGCACAGACACCTGGACCTCACCGATGGACTAGCTGCAAGGAAGGGACTCTACCTAGGGCTGTGTGTGGTTTGCAAGGACAAAAGGCATCAAGGTAGGACCCTGGCTTCCACCGGCAGCCACAGTGAAGCAACAGGTGGGACAGACATGTCTGAGGCACACGTGTGATGACCAGGAATGTTCTCTCAAATGCTG
>NW_004949136.1:2476524-2481345 GCF_000317375.1 Microtus ochrogaster | reverse complement strand
ATCCATAATCCCAGGAATGGTGGTAATATGTCCATAATCCCAGGAATGGTGGCATAGATCCATAATCCCAGCACTAGGAAAGGTGAGGCAGGAGGAAGATGACTGTATGGGCTACATAGCAAGACTCTGTCTCAAAAATCTAAGAAACCAACTAAGCAACTGCCCGCCACTATCTAATCCAGGCTTATATACAGGTTGTGCAGAGCTAGGACTTTTACCTCCACGCCACGTCTGCCTTGGTGTCAGGTCTGGGATGTGCACAGCTTCCTACTTCACTTTGCCTTTCTAATCACTTAGAGCAGGGGTTCTCAACCTGTGGGTCATGACCCTTGAGAGAAGAACCACCCTTTCACAGGACCACCCATAGCAGTAGCCAGATTACAGTTACAAAGGAGCAACGAAAGTAACTTTCTGTTGGTGTCACCACAGCGAGTCGCGGCATCAGGAAGGTGCAGAACCACTGGCCTGGTGCCTGTATCTGTGCCTGGCAGCCAGAAAGCTAGGATCCCAGTCCCAGGGGCCACAGAGTCCACAAAGGGCCCCACACATAGCATGTGCAGTTTTGCATGAAGACACCCCCTAACTGAACCTTCTCACTGCAGAAGAACTGACCGGATGCAGGCCCACAGCAGGGAGGCCACAACAAGGCACATGAGACCATGAGATCCCGAGTGGCCCCTCACCTCCTGCTGGCCTCCAGAGCCCACCTCCATGAGATCCCAAGTGGCCCCTCACCTCCTGCTGGCCTCCAGAGCCCACCTCCAGTCAGGTGCCTGTATTGATGCACATGCACTGCCAAGGCTGCCCCTGTTGCCGTATTAAGATGCAAGCTGAGCCGGGCACGGCAGTGCACACCTTTAGTCCCAGCACCCAAGCAGAGGTAGGCAGATCTCTGTGAGTTTGAGGCCACTCTGTTCTACAGAGTGAGCCCTAAGACAGCCAGAGATATGTAGAAAGAAAGACCCTGTCTCAAAGAAAAGATGTGAGCTGAGAATTTATGGATGCATCAAAGTATAAGAGAACTTAATATCACCAGACACAACAAACCGCAGTGATTAAACTTCAATTGCATGAATAATTCTCAAATGACTCAAAGTAAATCTGGCTCTGAATTCTTCCAGGATGAAGTTCCACCTGCCTGGCACGGAAATAAGGACCACAACTTTGTGAAATGTGAACCAAACACACATGCGGTAAAATGGCCTGGAGAGCCAGGCAGCTGGTGACCAAATAGGGCCATGGGCCCACTGACTGACCATCTGTACCGCTCAGCCTAGGTTGGGTCCTCCAGCTTTGGCTGGGTTTGTGTGGTAAGGATGCAGGCCACATGGTCACCCAGGATAGGAAGCCCCATTTCCCGGTACATCTGCTCTGTGCTGACAGCGCTTCAGGCCTGGGCCCAGTCCCCACTAGGGTTTTAGGCACTGTCACCTTGCATGCCCTTGGGCTGCTGTGTGGCCCACTCACCTGGAAGGATGCTGGGGGTGTCTCCCTGGCCATGGAAGGCTCCTGAGTCCATCACTGACTCTGAGTCTCTCTTGGGGAGCAGGGTGTCAGCTCTGGCACTTTCCATAGTCGCCCCAGACTCTGGTCCCCAGGCCTTGGGGATGGACAGAGGGTAGGAGATACACTGAAACCCACTAGGAGAGAGACGACAGATACCACAGTGTGGGTCAAAGGGGCAGGGCTGGGAATAAAGGGGTAAGGGCGAGGAGCTGGGGCACCCACGCTCTGCCAATGTCCTGGCCCTGACCCTGGGACACTACTTGGTCATACTTGGAGGGTGTGGGGGTCACCCTGAAATGCTTGTAGAGCTAGGCCAACTAAGGTCAAAGGAGAACCAATCAGTGGGTTCCCTCCTGCTCCTTGTGTCTGGTGATCGCTAGGCACGTGGCTTCCTCCAGCCCTCTACCCCCTGTCATTTCACCTGCTTCTGTTTCTACCTTTCAAAATCGAGCTGGTTGGCACTGCATCCGGGCCTGCACCAGTTAGAGTGCATGGGAAGGCACGGGCAAGGGAACCATGGGGCCATCCCTCTAGTCTTATCTCCTCAGAGGTACCCCCAGGGAAGATGTGGCATCCTTACAAGGGTGTCTGGATGGGCGTCTCCATGTGATCTTCATCCATCTTGAAGAAGCTGACCTCAGAGTACGCTGGGAGTTGTACATATCTGACCCCCGCTGAGATCTTCAGCATCCGGCCACTTTCACCTTCCAAAGGAAGAAATCAAGAGACATATCGTTTATACCACGTGAGGAATGAAAGATCCAGACCAGGGTGGGCTCAGGTGAAGGACGTCTGTGCTGCCCCATCCAAACTGACCATGACTACATTCATCTTTGGCTAGTCACGCAGAAGGTCCCTGGTTTGACGTCCTTGGATGAACGCCTGGCAGGAGTCTCCTGTTGGCTTTGCCCCCTCTAGGCTTCCTCTTTCACCTTGAACCTCTGTCCCTTTCCCTTGAACCCTGGACACTGGGACACTGGCTCTTCAGCTCAGGATTTCATCCCCCCGAAGGCCATCTTGCCCTGGCCAACTGCCTTCATACTCCAGCAGGGTCTCCTCCTAACCATGTGTGGGTCAACATGCTGCAACTCGCCCTAGGTTGGTCAGCTGCTCGTTCTGCTCATTTACCAGCCTGACCATGGAAAATAGGCTCAGCCTCCATCACCCACCTCCCCAGTCACTAATACAGGGCCAGGTACAAAACTGATACCTAGAAAGCATTTTCTGAGTGGGCGCACATACTGGCAGGCCCCGGGGCCCTAGAGCGCAGGGTCTGAGGAGTAGACAGTGTCTACTCTGAGCCATAAAGCACAGATCCACTGGGCCCTCCTGGGCAGGCAGAGGTCATGAAGCTAGGCGTGTGGCCATATCTGGAGGAATCAGCGAAGAGAAGCGATGGCTAACATGTGGGGCACACCTTGAGCGCTGTGGATGAGGCAAGATGTGAGGGTGACAGGCAGGGGTGATGGAACAGAGCCACAGTCTTGAGCTCCGGGCCCTGACACAACTCTGAGATAAACCTCCAGACTTACAGGGGACTTAAGAAGTGGCCAGATTCTACAAACTGAGGAAAAACCTTAGACCAAGTGGCAGACCCCAGTGGGCTCTGACTTTAGGTGGCAGTGGAGGGGGGCAGCTTAGACCCCTGGTGCTTTCCAGCAAATGCTCTCAACTAAAGAAAAGGGGCTGGAAATCTGGGGGAAGGATGGAGGAGAGCCTCCGGAGTCACATGGGGTTCAGGGACATCAGAACACAGCCTTGGGCACACAAGCAAGAAGACTCCATGAGGCTAAGAGAGAACTCAGGAAAACTAAGGGGTCTGGGGCTCACGAGGCTGGGGATGGCCCACCCTCACTAGCCTAGACAGAAAGACTCAGAAGTCACAGGAGACTAGTTGGGGAGGCGCCCAGGCCTTACTCCAGTCCTGGAGACAAGCTGGTACTAGATGGTACTTGCTCCTTCAGCTCTGTTGGACAAGTCTTGAAAACAAGGCCAAGAGCATTAAGCCTTTTCCATATAACTTAACTCTGCTTCAGAACACAAGCTCAAGAATATTTATAGGAATGCAAAAATATCTGGCAACCAACAAAGTAAAATTTATAATGCCTGGCATTCACTCAAAGATTACCAGGCATGCAAGGAATGCAGGAAAAAGTATGGTGTGTAATGAGGAGAAAAATAAGTTAGCTGCGAGTGGCCCAGGTGCTAGAATTAACAGCTAGGGACCGAGTTATTCCAGTCCAGGCTATGATGCCAGCACTACAGCGGTGGAGGGAGGAAGAGCAGGAGTTCGGGGCCACCCTCAATTACAGAGTGAGGTAGAGGCAGGAGGGTCTGCTGCAAGGTCAAGGCCAGCTATGGCTACATGGAGAGAATCTGAAAACTACGGGTCCTCTGTATGCGATCTACCACAAGGTGTGAGCCTGAAAATATAGCTAGAGAAGTCATCCAAAAAAAAAACCAAACACGGGGGGGGGGTGGAGGAAGAAGGAAGGAGGGACCCTGCAAACGGTGGGACCATCTCTGGCAATCTGGAAAGAAGGAAGGAGGGACCCTGCAAACGGTGGGACCACTTTTGGCAATCTCCACGTGGGAAATAAAACAGAGCAGGAGAGAAATGGCTGAAGATTTTCCTACTGTGAGGAAACCGGAAGTCCGTGGACGCAAGAAGCTCCAGGCAAGTGGAGGAGATGGAGCAGCAATTCTGTAACATGGAGGGCGAGCCAGCATCCTAAAGCTGGGGGACACTCGAGGTAGCCCTCAGAGGGGAAGGAAATCAAGGTGTTTCTAGACATCAACAGTCAGCCTTTATTACAGGAACTGCGGAGGCCCTGGGAAGACGACACTTGTTAGAGACTCCATCTATAGGAGGCAGGAAAACCAGGAGAGAGTTAATGAGAATTACAACTAATGAGGCAAGGAGTCAGCAGGGTGTATGCAACTGTTGGCATACACGACTGTGGGTGTATGCGACTGTGGGTGTGTGCAGCTGTGGGTGTACGAGACTGTGGGTGTGCGCGGCTGTGGGTGTGCGCGGCTGTGGGTGTGCGTGGCTGTGGGTGTGCGCGGCTGTGGGTGTGCGCGGCTGTCCGTGTACACAGCTGTTGTCGCGGCTGTCCGTGTACACAGCTGTTGGTGTACGCAACTGTTGGTGTACGTGACTATGGGTGTACGCGGCTGTGGGTTGTGCAGCTGTGGGTGTATGCGACTGTGGGTGTATGCGACTGTGGGTGTACACAGCTGTTGGTGTAGGCGACTGTGGGTGTACACGACTGTGGTGTACGCGACTGTTGGTGTAGGCGACTGTGGGTGTAC
>NW_004949136.1:2472711-2476424 GCF_000317375.1 Microtus ochrogaster | reverse complement strand
GGTGTAGGCGACTGTGGGTGTACACGACTGTGGGTGTATGCAGCTATTGGTGTAGGCGACTGTTGGTGTACGCGACTGTTGGTGTAGGCGACTGTTGGTGTACACAACTATAACTGCAGCACCAGAAGGAAGAGAAAGGAGGATTTCAGGAGTTCAAAATCACCTTCAGCTATATATGGAGTTTGAAGACAGCCTGAGCTACATGGGGTCCTGTTCAACCTCCACACTCGCCCAAAAAATCTCCAAAAGATATAACAAAATCAACAGTAAATATTAATCATATTGATAAAGCAATTATAGTCGAATATCTCATGGGAAACAATCATTTATTAATAGGCTTTAAAAAATTGTAAGACTTATGCATGGAAAATGAACATTGTCAAGAGAAATCAAAGTGTTTTCTGTCTATGAACTGTAGGCTCAGTGCTAAGAGATGGCTGGCTGTGACCCCATTACAATCCCAGCAGGTTTCTGTTGTTAGAGAAATTTATAGGGAAATGTAAGGGACCCAAAGAGCCACACAGTTTTGGGAAAGAGCAAGGCTGGAGAGTAAAGACTAAGATCAAGATGGCATGGTGTGGCATAGATGAGTTACCTGACAAGAGTGGGCATACAGTCAGCTGGCAGAACTGAGAAGCCTAGGTCAATGGGGAAATGACAGTCAGCCTAACAGTCACGGCTGGGGGATGCGCCAGATACTTGTCTTAGTCATGGAAGTTAGCTCAAAATGGAACAACAACCTAAATATGAATGCTAAAATAACATAAAACTTTTATAAGAAAATTGTCTCTGCTGGGTAGTGGTGGCCTGTGCCTTTAATCTCAGAGGCAGAGGCAGGCAATCTTTGTGAGTTTGGTCAGTCTGGTCTACAGAGTGAGTTCCAGGCCAGCCATGGCTACACAGAGAGAAACCCTGTCTTGAAAAAAATGAAACAAACCAAACCAAATAAACAACAGCATGTGTGTGTGTATGTATATGCATACTGATTAAATACTAACAGAACAATATACTGATTATATACATATATCTATACATACATAGACACACATATACTGATTAAATATATACATACATCTATACATACACACATATACTGATTAAATACATACACACATATACTGATTAAATATATACATACATCTATACATACACACACACATATACTGATTAAAATCAAAGGAAAATCTTTCGTCATTGTCCTCTCACGCCGAGTGGCCACCAGCTCCTGTCCGGGACACCGCAAACAGAACATCCCATTATCTAGACGACTCTGGACAGCTCTGTCTCAGTTCTAGTTAGAAAATGACCTCTCTGGCCTCTTAGAAATCTTATCACAGGCTGGGCCTGATTGTACAGGCTGATAATTCCAACTAGTCAGGAGGTTGAGGCAGAAGGATTAACAGAAAGTTCAAGGCCTTAGCTGGGTGGTGAGGCAGAGGCAGGTGGATCTCTGAGTTCAAGGCCAGTTTGTTCTACAAAGAGAGTTCCAGGACAGCCAGGGCTACAGTGAGAGACCCTGTCTCGAAAAACAAAACTAAAATACATTGACCCTATGATGCTTCAATACGCAGAGAACTTAAATCTGTGTGTACAAAAACTCGTGAGGTATTCACAGCAAGACTGTCCAGATGTTAGTCTGGACGCCATCCGGGCAACAGGATGCCGCTGCGCAGTGTGGAGTATGGAGCCGTCAGAAACTGCACCGCATCGCATCCCCAAACGCGCAAACGGGAAGCAAAGGCCGCACAGGGTCTGAAATGCTCAAGAGCCAATCTGCAGAGACTGAAGCGAAGTGGGGACTGGAGTGGGCACGAGACTGGAGACGGGGATCTAAGGGCCCTGGGATGTGGTGGCAGCTGCCCTCATCTGTAGACTCAAGAGAGATCACGGAATCTCAGGGGAGGCCACAGGAGGGTCAGTTCAGGGCCTGCCTTAGCTTCAAACTGAGTCTGAGGCAAGCCTGGTCAGTTTCCAGGGATCTGATACCCTCTTCTGGCCTCCGTGAGCACCTGCATGCTTGGACACATACCCACACAGAGACACACAACACACACAGCCATATCATTTTTTTTAAATGAGATCATGGAATCATTTAATACTAAAGTTAACGGTATGTAAATAATACCTTAATAAAGTTGCTAAGCCAACTTAATACATATAGTAAATATTTTATTTTTAATTATATGTTTATTTGAGTGTCTGTGTGCACACAAGGACAAGTGGCCATGGAGGCTGGTGGTATCAGACCCCCTAAGCTATCAGCCCTGAGCTGTTACCGGTGGATCCGAGACACCTAGTGTGGGTACTACAAATTGAACTTGGATCTTCTGCAGAAGCAGTCTGCAATCTTAATTGCTGAGCCATCTCTCCTGTCCATGTATGTATTATGACTTTCTCACTGAAGCACTGAACTTGGTGAATTAATAAATACTAGGAATTAACATGGTAGGAAGGGCTTCAGGAAGTCAGTAGCTCATACCTTGTCTTGGCATGAGGTTCAGTTACCTAAAAAAAGAAATCCGATTCCCAAGAGAGGAAATGAGGGGGTGCCTTTGGCCTAGCTGGGTGATGGTCTATGCTGACCTGCTCAGCCAGGCTGACTGTATATTTTCTATCTTCTATGCACAAGTCAACGAGTCTGCATGTGCCAAAACACACGCTCACGTGTGCAATGCACACTCTCAAGGCACACATATATACATGTGCACGCACACACAAGACTACCCCTACCTGTGTGTCTTACAGGCCTCCTGAGCCTTCTGCTGGCACCAGGCTGCAGGGACTTCTGTAATATTATCTCAGGAGCAACCCGACCACCTTGCCCAGGTTTGCTCTACTTGAAAGCCTGCAGCCCATTCCTCCTGGAAGAGTAGGATCAGCACCCTGAAGACACTTACTCTTGGCGATTTCCCCATCATCTTGCTGCAGCTGTACACTCAACGTGAAGGGACAGCCTTGGAACACTTCCAGGACCTCTGGGCCCAGGACCACAATCTTCTTAGCCTGTGCTGCGGGCAGAACAGAGCTTTAGTGTTTGTAACAGCTGCACCCAAGGGCTCCAGCCCTTTCTCACCCTGTTGGAGGGTCTGCTAAGATGTCGCTGCTGGGGCTGAGGCAGGCTGGTTGAAGGTTTAGATGAAGGACTCACGTCTTGGCTAGGCTCACCCTGGGACAGCGTCTCTGTCCTAAGTCTCAGGAGAGGCCACTAGGAACAACACAGGAGCAAAGGATGGCCAGGAGGGTACCAAGCCGAGGTAGACACGGGTCACTCTGCAGTCAGGTCAGAGTGTAGAGATCTCAAGGGAGCCTGATAGAAGCCACACAGGGAGGCGGGGGTGGGGGTGTCAAACCAGCATGGTTTGACCAGGTAATTCCAAAATCCTGTGGCCAAGAGGCCCAATGTCTGGGAGGTATCTGTGGCCGAGAGGTTCTGTGGCTAGGGGGAGCCTGAGGTGTAGCTGGAGCTGGGAGAGCCTGTAGGTGGGAGACCCACTTGGGTCTGCGCAACCACAAGTCCCTTTGAAATCAACTAGAACATGCTTTTTCTGAAAAGGGGTGGCATGTGCGGCGGGCTTCTTGACCAGCAAGAAAGAAACACCCACCACACACGAGGATTCTTCTCAGATCACGCTTTACTGGAGTGCATTTGGTTGAGGGCGAGCATAAAGCAAAGGGGACAGGAAACGAGAGAGCAAGAGAGAGAGAGAGAGAGA
>NW_004949136.1:2466342-2472376 GCF_000317375.1 Microtus ochrogaster | reverse complement strand
GAGTTCGAGACCAGCCTGGTCTACAGAGCTAGTTCCAGGATAGGCTCCAAAGCCACAGAGAAACCCTGTCTCGAAAAGCCAAAAAAAAAAAAAAAAATGGAGTTGTTTATAACCAACAAGACAGGATATGGTGCCATCTTGCAACGGCAATCCTGTCCGGCTCCCTACAGGCATGGATCTTATGCTCCCCAGCAGACCCCACCAGGAGATGACAGGAAGGCTGGGAACACCTACCTGCTGGGTGGCCATTGATAAACATCCCGCAGTAAGTGACTCCCGAGCAGTGCGACAATCTGCCCAGTCCACTGAAGACATCGCTGTGCCACTGTCCCTGCGCAGAGGATAAGGTGGCCTTAGAGGATGGCTCCAAGGAGTCCCAGGACCCTTTGTTATAGGAACATCCGAGGCTGTGAGGTTCCTGCAGCCTTTACTTTGGTGGTGAAGCACTGCATTTTGCTAGGAGGGATCCGATTTGCTTTGCTAAGTGTTTTCCCCTTGAATTTTAATGACGCCAGGAAAGAGGGGAACAAAGGCCCAGCGTACACCATGCAAACAAAACACCACTGAACAGGCGCACTTGGTGCACAAAGGCCTCCCAATACAAAGACGTGGCACTTAGTTGATCGCGAGGAAACCTGAACCCGTGACTACAATGGGCCAGGACCAAGGTGGGCTGCTCTGATGCCCGGAGCTTCTAAATGAAAAGGCAATTACAACACACAACTTGAGCACACACACCTCGGAGGGGGCAAGGTGCCGCTCGCCGTGCCCCGTTCGCATCCTCTATAGTACACCTGGGTTCCCAAGCAATTGTGTGAAGCAGCAGGAGGATTACGCCATAGAAAGATTTGAGATCAGAATGGTGCTCTATTTGGTTATGAATTACTCGTATTGGGGAAGTCAACAAAAGGCCTGGTTTGAGACGTTCTTCTGCTGAGGTTAATTGGGCACCAGCTGCCCCACTCTGTCTCGGACTCCTGCAGCCTGGGCTCCTGATGGAGGGGACACTGCCTAGTGTCTGAGAATGCAGACAGAACAGGAAAGTGGGTGGTAGGGTTCACTCAGGCCTAGAAAGTGGTGAGAAGGTTGAAGCCCTCAGTAGGGTCAGAGTCCCGAGAACCTGTGAGGAAAGCTTTTCATGGGCAGCTGAGAGGAGAGGACAGCCACCACAAGATGGGCAGCTGGATCTCCCGAGATGAGTGCAAAGACAGGCCTCAGGCTAGGTGCTGAGAGTAGGTGCCCACGGGTGCCGACCTTGAGACCCTCATGCCTCTAGGCCTTATTCATAAACAACGCGCTAGGGGCCCCCTTCAGTTCTGGAGAGGTCGGGAGCCAGCTATGGAACATGTGGTTGGGGCCTGGTTGCTCACCCAGGTACAAGTCCCTCTGGGATGTGGATGGGCCTTCATCCTGAGAGTTGCCAAGTTACTCCTGAGCGAGGGTCCATTCCTCCAATCCTGAAATCCCAAACTCTGATCCCAAGGTTATAAACCAGCTGCATTCCTGGAGCGGCTGCTGATGGTGGATGCGCAGTTGACAATGTCCTGACCCTGCAGATGTCACTCACCCTGCCATTTCACTTGATCCATGTCTTGTGCTATGAAGAGCGTCCACTCCACACTGATTGTGACACTGATCCATGGTCTTGTGCTATGAAGAGTGTCCGCTCTGCACTGACCATGACAGTCCTTTCTCGTCACTGCAGACGTGGATGCACCGGGGTTGGGGAAGAAGGTGTCAGGTCGGCTCTGGAGAGCTCAGGGAGTCTCGGGAGCCCTGCTCGGAGGCCTGGCAGGTGACCCACAGCACAGGGCCTTCCCCTAGCCTGGCTTTCTTCACCGTGAGAATTCGGGTGTCCCATCAAGCAGGCCAGCCTAGCGGCTTTCCCATCCCCTCCTTGTCCTTCCTGGTCTGAGTCTCTCAAGGGTGACAACAGCACACAGATGGCTGGTTATTCTGCAGGAGGGGCCACTTGGCTCTGGCTGGACTCGCTAATGTCCTGGGCTCTGAGCTCTAGGATAAGGATCAGCAGTTTCTCTTCTCTCTTCACCACTGGACCCACTTGGGCTTCCTGGAAAGCACCAGTGCGGACCTTCAGAAGGAAAGGAGGCCGGGCCGTGGGCAGGCCAGGGCGGGTGGCCAGAAAGGAGTGCCCGGGCACCGACAGAGATAAACACAATGATGTGGAAGTGCCTGCTGGCATGGCCGATGGGCCGGGCAGTGGTGGGTGAGGAGCTGTGGGCGGCACTAGTCTGCCACGGGAGTCTCTCAGCCAGTCGCTCCCTGGCATCTCCAGCGCAGCTAACAGTGCTTACCACCCATAACGGTTGCCATTGTCCCCGATGTGGGTGGCCAGTGGGCTGCATGCTAGAATCAGAACCCACATGGTAAGAGCTGGAGCTTGGTGTTCCCGGCTTCAGGTCAGCACCTATGGACTTGCCTGACTGACATTATAGATTCTATACTGGACATTTGCATCCAAACCACGAACAGACACTGAAACAACTCTGAGAGTGTCAGGCAGCTTCCTGCAGATAACAACACCCTTCCACGGTCTCCCTGTGACAACAGCCCAAGGAGGCAGCTGGGCAGGTACTGGTCTGGACTTGAGAGCCAAGAGTTGTGAGCGTCCAGAGAGGCAATACTCAGTCTGCGGGTCTCAGCCATTGGGAGGTGGAGCCGGGCACCACACTGTCACCACAGAACCCCAGGGTATTAGAGACACCTGCTCTCCTCCTCTCTGCCCAGCTGCTTCCTGACATGCAGGGAAGGATGGATACATATGATAGGACCGAAGAGGGTGAAGACAATGACATAGCAAGTTATACAAGTCATTTAGGGCTCAGGTTTGCACCCCAAATCAGGCAAGCACACAGCAAACAGGGAAAGGACACGCGGATGAGAGTCTAGCAGTCTGTTCTGTGACTGCCACAGTGACCCCAGAGAATGGAGCTCAGTCTTCCTCCTGCCCTGGTCTGCCACAGCTGCAGACCACATTTATGACAGTGAGCTGCAGGAAACAAACGCTCGGCCCCTCTCGGTGTGGGAAACATTTTCCAGTTAACCCACGCTGCTTTCTTCCTACACTTTTACTAGAAGTGGCTCTGTGGTGTCCATACCATAGATGTGGATCTGGGTGCAAGTCCAACCAACCTGGGCACAAGTTCACCTCTTTGTTCTTGCACATCTTGGTCCTTCCTGGGTGAACACGCTCCAGACCTTTTGTGAGTTGGCCTCCACAATGTTATGGCATGGAGGAGACAATTATTACTGATTGCTGCTAAGCCTTGGGACTTCTGCTCCCCTTGGGTGATGTCACCTATGAAGGGTTGGCTCGGCTCTCCTCCTGGGGTTGTGACTGTCGTGGAGCTTGGTTTCCAGCTTGTAGAGATGGCAGGTCCAGTAACAGGAGGCCTGCAGGATGTTGGATTTGACTGGTCTGGACTGCATCCTCCTAGGATTTCGGCATGTGGAGTGGGAATATTTGTAGGGCATGGACTGGCACTAGTGCCCTAACTGTGGCTGTGATGGTTCCAGGAGGGGCCACTGTGGGGAGCAGCTAACTCCTGAGGAGCTACCCCCGGACATGAGTGTTCCACTGTCCCACATTCCCGGGACCTTCAGTGGTAGAGACAGGCCTGGGTCAATGGTTTTTCCATCCTGGCCTGGAGCTTCTTGGCCCCAGGAAGGCAGGCAAGTGATACAGGAGGTAGCCACAGGCCCTGCCTTCATGGTGACATGCAGGCCCCTGAGACTCTCCAGACGTGCCAGCAAAGGGGGAAGCTGGGAACTGCAGCAGATGAAGACACCCATAAGGCTAACCACCTGTTTCATATGTGCACAGGTGTGCCAAACAGCAGGCTGCCCTCTGGGAAAACCCCTATGGGAAATGCTGATTTTCAGGAAGCCAGAGCTTTAGGTGACATCCACATCCACGCTGTGGGAGAGGATGGACGGACTCACATTACCATGACTGCCTTGCCAGCTGCCTGGCCGTCTCTAGACCCAAGCCCTTTCTCCTAGAACATCTGCTCAGGTCTGGATTTCTGTTCTCTAAGTGGGAATACTGGCTAACGGTGTAAGTGACTAGGGAACTCTGACGGGCACTAGGAAATGCAGAAATGGAAGCCTCTGTTTGTTTCTATTGGGAACTTCAAACAGTACAACCACTGCAGAAAAATCTGGCAGCTCCATAAAAACTTAAAAATGCAATTACCACACTGCTGGGTCTCCCACCCACAGGCTCGCACACAAATGCTCAGAGAAGGGGCAGTTCGAGGGTCCGTTGAGATGAATGAGCAAGGGAAATGGAACATGCATACATATGGCCCCTCGGCCTTCAAAAGGAGGCTCCTGTACATGCTTCAGAGAGAATGGGCCTGAGGCCATGATGCTCAGTGAAAAATGCCGGTCAGGAAAGGAGTCAGACTAACTGAGACAGAAGAAAGGTGGGGGCCGGGGCTCCAGGGCAATGGGGAGTTGGGTTTAATGGGACAGAATCTGATTACATAGATGAGTTTTGAACAGACAGTGGCAAAGGCCACACAATAATTTAAGCATTTAGTGCCACTGAACTAAACACTTAAAAATGGACAAGCCTGTATACTTCCTGTTTGCATCTGACTAATGGCAACACAAAGAACAGTGTGCCTGCGGGAAGCAAGTCTCATGAGCCCTCCCGCCTCGTGGCCTCTCCTGGTTGACATCTCTGTCCTCCACTCCGTGCAGATGGTGGCCCCTAGTGAGGAAAAACGCAGTGCAGAGATGGTCATCAGCCGGAGAGCCTCGTGAAACCCTCTGCCTCTGGCTAACGAGGCTGACGGACTGGGTAATCACCTTCTCTCACTTAGGCATCATGGGAAACCTTTTTTCCCCTAAGACGTGCAGGTCAGGGAAGTTGTCTCAGGCTGGCAATCAGTTCTGAGTTCCAGATGGCACTGGATAGAATGTCCACCTTTCCTCTTGGCCTTGGGTGTCCTTTTCTGGTCAGTGTCCACAAGATCCTTGAAGGTACTTTTCTTTAGCCTTACCAAGGCCACTGGAAAAATGTGGAATTTAGGGCCTGTATGCCCAGATGTGGCTCCTCTGATCACTCCTAGGACTTGATGGTGGCTGCTTTAGCCCATGTGATTGCTTGTTGGTGCAGCCTGTGAGTCAAAGCCAAAGGCCTATGTATCCCTTCCTCCAAACACTGTCCAGGTCTCCTGCTGACCAGCCCAGAGTGCTGGGGATGGGGGGGGGGGCAATGCTGAGGATTAAGCTGAGGGAGGAAGCCTTTGTGATGGGTTTTGTGGAGTTCGAAGTCCTGGGCCCGGGAGGAAACGCCACGGCAGTTTTAACAGTTTTAGCCTGTGTGGCAGTCTCAGGGCCTGTGCTCACTGTTTAGGCATTTAGGCCTCTCTACTGCTTGCCTTAAGGCCCAGAGCATTTCCACCCAAACTTGGAACAAGGACCCAAGGCTGGGCTGCCGCTGCTGAGCAGATCTGGGCTGCCCCCTGGTGGACATACTGCAGGCTGTTAGTGGTGAAAGTAGGCATTCATGTCTCTTGGCCAAGGCCACACATTTTCAGGTTTCAGAAAGGAAAGGCCTGGGGCTGGGCCCCGCAGATCCCAGCCACCGATGGTCAGTGTCCATCAGGGAAGTAGTCATAACCAGCAGTGAAGCCAGGCTGGAGGTCTGAGTACTTGTGGGACAGAACGTCCTCTGGAAAGAGGGCTGGCGGGAGTTCGTAGCCGCCTCTCACTCCGGCGCAGGTGGCGGTGTGAAGGGGACTTTCTGGGCTGCCCGTGGAAGCTTATCCATTATACCTGAGCAATGGGGTGGGTTCTGGAGGGACCCAGTGGCACAAGGCCTTTCCCAAATCCCAGGGTGGGCAGGGTCAGGTATATGGACTGGGAAGCAAAGTCTGGGCCCCAATTTCCCGTTTACAAAATATAGCAAACAGCTCCTTCGGAGAGATGTAGGGAGTTTCCGTGAACCCTTCAGAGAGGTGTGGGGGGTTATGTGAACCCTTCAGAGAGGTGTGGGGGGGGG
>NW_004949136.1:2451859-2466117 GCF_000317375.1 Microtus ochrogaster | reverse complement strand
GTGAACCCTTCAGAGAGATGTGGGGGGTTATGTGAACCCTTCAGAGAGATGTGGGGGGTTTATGTGAACCCTTCGGAGAGGTGTGTGGAGGTTTATGTGAACCCACAGGTGGAGGGGTTGGAACAGGGTCTGGCAGGTCTCACTCACTGGAAACTAGACACTGTAGTGTGGACTTAGTCATGGTGGACTCTGCCGGGACGCAGGACAAGCAGGAGAGAAGTGACCTCTTTGAGTCCTCACTACCACCGCACACTGATCCTGCTTGGGACATATTGTAAAAGTCAGGTCCTTTGAGGATGACCCCCTAAAGGGGGAGGGCCCAGACTGGTGACTGGTCATAGCAGCACACACAGTGATGTGCACTGTCTCAGGTCCAGATCAGAGGCAGCTTCTAGGCCAGCAGTGTCCACAGACTCCAACAGCACTGACCAGACCGGTCCTGCTGGCTCATTTTATGTCAACCTGAGACAAGATAGAATCATCTGAGAGGGAATCTTAATTGAGAAAAACGCCTCCGTAGGGTCAGCCTGAAGACAAGTCTGTAGGACATTTTCTTGGTTAATGATTGATGTGGGAGGGGCCAGCTCACTGTGGACAGTGGTCCTGGGTGCTCTAAGAAAGCTGAGCAAGCCTTGGGGAACAAGCCAGTAAGTAGCGTTCTTTTAAGACCTTTGCTTCAGCTCCTGCCTCCAGGTTCCTACCCTGACCTTTCTTCAGTGATGGGCTACTACCAGGAAGTACAATATTACACAAGCCCTTTTCCTTCCCAAGCTGCCTTTGCTCATGGTGTTTTATCACAGCAATAGGAACCCTACTAAGTCATGGGCTGAGATTTACCCAAGCGGAACTCTTCTGTTCTGTAAACAGACATGGGCACCCACGCCAGGCTTCTGTGGCCCCGCAGTTCTGTGGGAGCTGCCCTACACCGTTCCATTTCCATCAGGGAGTCGGGCCCCAAACATTTCTCCCTAGCCAGTGGGCACAATGCCAGCATCAGCAGAGGGAGTGGCGGGCTCTGTGGTAGGAGGGTTTTGTTCCCTAGGGCCAAAGGCCTCTAGGAGTCAGCAGGGACCACTCTGAGCGTCCTGCATCTGGGCAATCTCCTATAGGAGTCCCCCCCCCCCCACTGCCCCGTAGACCTTCTTCCCTTCTTCCCCGTCCTGTATGAGCTGGGTGGGGCTCTTCCTACTTTCAGGGGCCTGTTCCTTCCAGTTGTTACTCTAACTGCCACTTGAGAAATCTGGAAAAAATATGAATCACACTATCCTGGTTCCTGTGACGCAACAAGAAATTAGTAGCTGAAGCAGTTCTGACACTTCGGAGTCTAGAGGCCTAAGCGCGTCCTTCCTTCCTGTTGGAAACCCCCAATAGAGCTTGCCACTATCACAGCAAGCAGCAACACCTAGGCTTTTCGCCTTGGATCCCTCCCGCTGGGGCCTCACCTGTGACAACTACAGTAGCCAAGAAGCCCGCTTCCAGGGGCCCTAAGCTCCTGCTTCCTGCTAGGAGTTGGCATGCAGTCAGCACAGAGATGGTGGAGCTAGCCCGGCCCTGTCTCAGGACCTCCCTGCACTGTAATCCGTGTTTCTTCTTGTGCCCCTCCTGGTAGCGTGCCAGTTTTCCTGGCCAATAATTTCACACTTCTCATTAATGGCACTAGTGCAGTCTTGTCTTCTGCCCACAAAACTCACAGTATCTCATTCCTCCCATGTGGACAGAGCTCAGGCTTCCTTGTCACCCTGACTCACAGCACAGGGCTCATTCCACATGAGGACTTAATAAACACAAGGAAAGACAGCACCCCGGGTGGGGTGTGAGGATGAGCTGAATGTGAGCTCAGTGCCTCCACGGCATGGCCAGATGAAGTACAGGCAAACACCACCAAGACTTCCAGTCCTTCCCCCATGGCAGTAAGCGCAGTACCTCGTAAATGGAGCCGTCGGCACAGCACAGCACCCCATGTCCTTGACGCTGGTCTCGAACCCAGTCGCCTTCGTACTTGTCACCATTCCTGAGGGCACAGCACAGGACCCTCAGGTAGGCGCCAGGTGGCTTCAGTGACTCAAACTGACTCCTCTGACCAGGCACAGCAAGCACACCGGGGCCAAGGCAAAAATAGGC
The DNA here is from genome assembly GCF_000317375.1 of Microtus ochrogaster. NCBI lineage: Eukaryota > Metazoa > Chordata > Mammalia > Rodentia > Cricetidae > Microtus > Microtus ochrogaster. Next base: position 2,463,996 of record NW_004949136.1, on the reverse strand, counting down.
CCTGAGCAGATGGTCTGTGAGCTCCTGACTTGCCAGAGCTGGCTCAGGAGGATTGGTGACAGGCGGGGACATGTCTGCATGTACCCCATCTCCCCTATGACAGGCCCCACTTTCCAGAACATGCTGGGCCCTGTGCAGGAAGGACATGTTTGGCTTCTGCTATTCAAAATAGAAAATGACAGAAAGAAGTGGGAGAGGCGACTTTCTGTTTCAAGGGCAGGTGTGGGGTAACTTCTACAGACTCTACCTACCCAGAGCCCTAAGGCCATCAGTACTCTAGGAGTTGTGGGGGCTACTCCCGTTCCCAAGCACCAGCTTGTACCTCCCAGACCCATACTCACTTAAAGATCATCTTCCCACGGCCATGTCTCTTGTTGTCATGGAAGGAACCCTGGTACACCTGCCCATCCTGGTCCTCCAGAAACCCCTGTCCTAATGAAGGAACCAAAACATACCAACTTCACTCCACACTCCCTGCTAGTGATGACCCTTCTCCTTTCCTCCCTTAGCCTCCTGGAGTTAGCTCTGCCTGCACCCAATCCAGGAAGAAGGCTGAGTACCAGGGTCCCTTGTAGTGGCCAGGCTGCCTCCTAGGCCTGCTGATTAAGCCTGCTCAAACAAGAGAGGTAGATGCATTTAGGGACAGGTAGTGCCAGTGCCCAAGTCAGCAAGGCTGATAAAATTGATCCAGACCAGCTGAGTTCCCCCCGAAAGGCTTGACAACCCAAAAGGGCAGGGAATCATCAATGAAGATGTGGCCTTGTTGAACTGTCAATATGCTCAGGTTCTGGACAATTCAGAAACTAAGAGATATTTCTGTTCCCTAACTCAAGCAAACCTGGAGAAAGAAAAGGAAGTTCCCTCTACACTCATGCACACTGGAGCCTGCGAGGTTCATTTACATGGTATGGCTAACAGGAGGGGCAGGGCACTTGCCACAGTGCCCAAAGGGACAGGTACCCCTTCAATCTGCCTCTTATCCCCCTTAGCTTGCAGACCACAGAGGAAGTGACTGACTCAGGCCCTTGGGGTCACTGGGACCTTGGGAGAGTGGATCTGGACAAACCATGGCTGTAGCACTCTGAAACGGGGAGACCTGTCTTGATGGGGTGCCAATTCCTGTCTTTCTCTAGCCTCTAAATTCAGACAGACTACGTTAGTGGTTCTACCACCCAAGCCCCAGGGCACCAGACCTTCCCTCAGGCCGTAGAGGAGCTCCCCTTCATAGTGACCTCCGGCTTTGTACTTCATGATGCCATGTCCTTGTGGCTCTCCTAAGACAAACTGTCCAGAGTAGGTGTTTCCTGGTGCAGATAAGAGGGAGAATCAGCTGCTTTCTGTTTCTCTGCTATGCCCTAGCCAGTGGCAGTGGAGAAGCCACTTTCTTTTCTTTCCTTCTTCTTCTTTTTTTTTAAAAGTTATTTTGACACAGGGCTTCTCTGTGTAGCGCTGGCTGTCATAGAATTCAATCTATAAACCAGGCTGGCCTCAAACTCAGAAATCTGTCTACCTCTACCCTCCTAGGTGTTGGGATTAAAGGTGTGCACCACCACCACTTGGCTTAAGGTGCCATTTTCTTTTTCTTTTCTTTTCTTTCTTTCTTCCTTTCTTCCTTTCTTTCTCTTTCTTTCTTTCTTTCTTTCTTTCTTTCTTTCTTTCTTTCTTTCTTTCTTTCTTTCTTTCTTTCAGATTTATTATGTATACAACATTCTGCCTCCATGTATGCCTGCAGGCCAGAAGAGGGCGCCAGATCTCTTAACAGATGGCTGTGAGCCACCATGTGGTTGCTGGGACTCAGGACCTCTGGAAGAACAGTAAGTGCTCTTAACCTCTGAGCCATCTCTCCAGCCCTTGAGGTGCCATTTTCAAATGGAGGATTCTGTCTTTATGTGTAGCTGGCCTCAAACTCGCAGAGCTCAGTCTGCCTTTGCCTTGTGAGTGGGGTACTAAAGGTATAGCTACTACACCTGCTTGGTGTCTGTCTCTACCTTAGTCTTTGGACTGTGAGGAAGAAAACGATGCAGTGGGCTAGTTTCCTGTCCTGGCTGAGGTGGCAGACTGTCCTGGGAAACTCCCTGTGGCACTGATGGTTCAGAGTGAAGGATGAGGCTTCTTTCTCAGCTCTTTAAAAACAACTCAGTGCTGAGCCCAAGAGAAAAGTTCCCCTGAGCATCAACAACCAGCTTACTGTGAGGCCTGAAACTCCAGGAAATACCCCCAGCCACTGGCAAGGAGGCCATGGAGCAGTTTTCCCATCCAAGGATACAGCGTGACCGAAATATCTTTTGTTTGTTTGTTTTGAGTGTTGGGATGAAAGGCATGTGTCACCACATCTGGCCTAAAATATCTTTAACATGGAAGAAAATTGTAACTTTGGGATGATAATTCTTTATTCCACTTAGGTGTTAAGGAGAAGACCAAGTTGCCTTGGAGGTAAGTGCAGAGCCCCAGCGAGGAGACCCCAGGGTGCCTTTCACTAGGTATGGAGGTCATCCAGGCTGTAGGCTCACACTGCCTTGCACCCCACCTGCAGGCTGTTATTCTCTCGTTGGTGGAACCTGAGGCCCCCTGTTTACACACAGCACTTTGTGTGTCCATAAACTCTGAGAGCGTTTATGGGAACACAGTCAATGCCCACCTATGTTCAATGCTAACCTGACCAGGCCCAGTGTTGGTAACCTTCCCCAGTGATTTCTCCATCCACAAATTCACCTTCATAATAACTTCCATCTTTAAACAAGAGCTTCCCGTGACCTGGTAAGAGAAATCAACGTGCAGTCAGCTGGGGAGTGGGAATGACCATAGAGCAACCCAGCCAGTTGGGCTTGTTTTTCAGAGTGAAAACTTCAGTTGCTATGGTAGTACATATCTGTAACCGGGCTACTCAGGAGTCTGAGCCAACCTGGGCAACATACTGGAAACTCATATAAACAAAACAACCCACCGAAACATTCCTGAATGCCAGCTTCTCAGTTGAAATGACCACAGAGGCATGAGCTGTGCAGATGAGACCTTGCCTCTATCCACACAAGGAGACAGGACACGTGTGTGTGTGTGTGTGTGTGCGCACGCCATGCATAAGAGTGCCCATGGAGACTGGAGTGGGTGTCAGGTCCCCTGGAGCCAGAGCTATGGGCTGACATATACACCTGAGATGTAGGTGCTAGGAACTGAACTCAGGTCCTCTGCAAGAGCAGTAAGCACTCTTAACTTTTGAGCCATCTTTCTTAAAATTGGGTGCTTGGGGCTGGAAAGATGGCTCAGCAGTTAAGAGCACTAGCTGCTCTTCCAGAGGACCTAGGTTCAATTCCCAGCACCCACATGGCAACTCATAATTATCTGTAACTCCAGTTCCAGGGAATCTGGCGCCCTCACACATGCAGGTAAAACACCAATGTGTATAAAGAAAAGTAAATCTTAGGGGGGAAAAGTAGGTGCTCTTCAGATAGCTCTGACAATAGTTCTAGATGCCTGCTTACCGGAAGGTAATCCTTCGTGGTGGTGCGGGGGTGGGGGTGGGGAGGTTGGGTGTGGGGGTTGTTCGCCCCTTTAATCCCAGCGATCAGGAGGCAGAAGTAGGTAGATCTGAGAGTTTGAGACTAGCCTGGTCTACACAGCCAGTTCTAGGATAGTCAGGTCTGTGTGATAAAAACTCTAAACAAAACGTGAAAGGTGCTAAGGATATAGCCTAGTTTAGAGCATTTGCCTAACAGGTACAGGCCCTGGGTACAGTGGTGCACTTGGGAGGCTCAAACAAAAGGATTCAGGTTCAAGGCCAGTCTGAGCTATATAGCAAGACTGTGCCTCAGAATGAACAGAAAAAACAATTAAAAAGAAAACAACAGAAAAATGAGAATATTTTGGTAGCTAGTAGATAGGAAAAGCCCTCTAGTGTACTGCGCAGGCAGAATTGACAAACTGAAAAAATCCAGGAAGCCCGGATACTGGAAAAGTCTAGACCCAGCACTTTTCTGTGCTTAGGTTTTCTAAAAAAAATATGGCCACTTCTTCTTTTTTGTCTGTGTAGTCCTGGCTGTCCTGTAAATTGTTCTGTAGACAAGGCTAGCCTTGAACTCAGAAATCTGCCTGCCTGTCTCCCAACTCCCAAGATTAAAGATGTGCACCACCATTGCCACTGCTGATTATTTCCTTTTTTTTTTTTTTTTTTGGTTTTTCGAGACAGGGTTTCTCTGTGGCTTTGGAGCCTGTCCTGGAACTAGCTCTATAGACCAGGCTGGTCTCGAACTCACAGAGGTCCGCCTGCCTCTGCCTCCCGAGTGCTGGGATTAAAGGCGTGCGCCACCACCGCCCGGCTGATTATTTCCTTTTTCTTTTCGTTTTTTGTTTGTTTGTTTTGAGATAGGGTTTCTTTGTATAGATAGCTTTGAACTCTCAGAGATCTGCCTGCCTCTGCCTCCTGAGGACTGGGATTAAAGGCAAGCACCACTGTTTCCTGGTGATATGGGATGGCCTTCTGTATATGTGTTGCTTTTATTGGTTAATGAATAAAGCTACTTTGGCCTATGGCAGGGAAGAATATAGCCAGGCTGGAAGAGGTATCTATAGAGAGTAGCTGTGGAAGGAGGAAGACACCAGAACTTTACCTGGTAAGCCACAGCCTCGTGGTGATACACAGTTTAACAGAAATGGGTTAATTCAAGATGTAAGAGCTAGCTAGAAATAGACTGAGCTATTGGTCAAGCTGTGTTGTAAGTGATATAGTTTCATGTGATTATTTGGGTCTGGGCGGCTGGGAAATGAACGAGCAGTCTCTGTTTATAAATTGCGCACCAACGTGGGGCAACCACGTCCACATAAAACCTGAGAGCTTGGGAAGGAAGTCTAGATACCCGCGGAGTCCCTGGAGCTGGGGTGGTGAGTATGGTCCGCAGAGGCGGTGAACATACCTCTGCCACGTTGGACTGGGTGGAGCAAACAGGCAGGGTAGAGGAGTTGGTCCTGGCTACACCTTCTTAGCATTTAAAATAAAAAAAGGTGCTCCTGGTTAGAAAATGATTACAGATATTCAATAAAGACAGACTCAGACAAAAATGAACTTCTGAATGGGTCACAGTGTGTTTAAAAAATATACATAGGCTTGGGAGAGAGAAGAAAAAGAATATAGACAAGAGTATAAGCAGTCATAGGTTAAAGGAGAAAAGACCATAAAATAAAATATTAAAAAGTAAGAGTTAAAAAATAAGCCACATAAAGATGGAATATACACAGAGAGTCTGGATTATGTATATTATTGTATTTTCTTTGAACTTTTTACTGTTAATGGGCTAATTGCAGAGAGACATTTGATTGTGGGGGCTGTTAAGTAAAACCAACAAAAAGGGATCTTGACTTCAAAATTTGAGTCTAAGGATATGTTGCTTTGCAAAACAGGTTCTGCTTTTGTTTCCACAGAGGATGGAACCTGTGGATTCCTTCCAGGCTAATGTGGTTTGATGCAACAAGAAGACCCCCATGAAAGGTCTCTGTGAACCCTAAAAATACTTCACCCAACAAACAGCAGGAAGTGGTTTGGAGAAAACTACGCACAAATTCCCAAAAGTAATTTTTTATTTTTTTGGTTTTTTGAGACAGGATTTCTCTGTGTTCCTTTGGAGCCTGTCTTGGAACTAGTTCTTGTAGACCAGGCTGGCCTCAAACTCACAGAGATCCGCCTCTCTCCTGCCTCCCGAGTGCTGGGATTAAAGGTGTGTGCCACCACCGCCCAGCCCCCAAAATAATTGTTTATAAATGTTTATTTTCATTTTAAAAGGGCTGGTTATAAATGATTAATGGTCAAAGTTAATTTATAAAAAAAATAAGGGAATATGATATAGAGATGAATACTTTGCATTGGTATTGATCTTGGTCTATTGATACAAATTTAAGGTCGATTTTGCTACATTGTGTATAAGGTATTGTGTTTGAGCAGCTCATTTTAAAATGTAACATATAATAAGAAATACAGATTAGTAGATAGTCATCTATGATAATCAAACTTTTAATTGTTAGGTAGGTTTTCTAGATATATAGAGATATATTTCAGTTAGATAGATAATCTTCAACACTCCAAAGACCTACAGAATATGGCATTTAAAGTGTTTTAAGAACTTAGACTTTTCTTTTTTTTTTTTTTTTTTTTTTTTGGTTTTTCGAGACAGGGTTTCTCTGTGGTTTTGGAGCCTGTCCTGGAACTAACTCTTGTAGACCAGGCTGGTCTCGAACTCACAGAGATCCACCTGCCTCTGCCTCCCGAGTGCTGGGATTAAAGGCGTGCGCCACCACCGCCCGGCAAACTTAGACTTTTCTTGACAGTGAGACACGTCTGCTTCTGGCAGCACTAATTACTTCAAGAGGAAGATGGGCATCGAAGAGTCTTCTTGTGGAGTTTGCTAGCCATTTGGGCAGAAACTGCTCTTGCCTGGACTGCTTAATTGTATGTTTTATGAACTGGACATGCAGGACCTGTAGAAAAATGACTGCTGAACTTGCCAAAAGAGGTGAGAGAGGTAAGACAAGCTGGGCCTATGGCCTATGGCAGGGCGAAATATAGCCAGGCTGGAAGAGATATATATAGAGAGAGTAGGTAAAGTCAAGGAGATGCCATGTAGCTGTTGAAGGAGGAAAATGCCAGAACCTTACCAGTAAGCCACAGCCTCATGGTGACACAGTTTATTAGAAATGGGTTAATTCAAGATGTAAGAGCTAGCTAGAAATACACCTGAGTCATTGGTCAAGCAGTGTTGTAATTGATACAGTTTCCGCATGATTATTCGGATCTGGGGTGATGGGAAATGAATGAGCAGTCTCTGTTTACAACCTGGCCATTTTTATGATCAGAAACAAACCATAATGCCTTGCCTGTATGTAACTCTTACTTAGGAAATTATAACAGACCACCCATGCTGCTAAGAGAGGCAACGGGAGGCAGCCTGCTGAGAACACAGTTACCTTTCCCCAGGAGCCAAGCGATTCAGTCTCATAGCAAAATCTACATATCCTCTGACTTTTGTCTGGTCAAAAGTTTTATAGAAAACTGTAATGCTGCCACACACATGGTAGAGAGAAAAGGGTTCTCGCTTGCTTACCAATTTTGTTTCTCAATTTCTTTTGGAATACAGAGAAACTCAGGCTGAAAATTAGGAGCCTGGATGTCCAATAACAAACACATAGCATGCCATGATGGCATGTGTGTGTACTCGTATGGGTGCGCACGACACAGAGAGAGACAGAGAGAGAGAGAGAGAGAGAGAGAGAGAGAGAGAGAGAGAGAGAGAGAGCGAGCGCATGTGATCAGCTCCAAGCTTACAGGAACTGGTCTTACACCGACTCCAGCATGATTGGGGCAAAGTGATACCGGCGTGCAGGCACAGTACTGTTCTGTGCTTGGTACGAGAACACCGGCCTCCCCAAGCTTCTCAGAAGACTGGCTCCGAATTGCAAGGGTATGTCCTCTGGAATGACTAGAAGCTTCTTACCATGTTTCTTCCCTCCCTTCCATTCTCCTTCATAACGGAAGAAAGAATTTGGGTATACATATACGCCGTAGCCTGTATGTGGAAAAAAGATGAACACAGTGACCGTTTGACAGCAATAAGAGACACTGATGGAGCAGCTCAGAGTCCGGAGTAGCCTGCAGGTCATTTCTAGACTCTCAACCCTTTCAACATGACAGTGTGCTTCACCTTGATTAACTTCTCTAGATGTGCGGGGCTCAATTCTGCTTATCGTTGGCCCAGCCGCTTCTTCTTTGGGTTTTGAACATGCGTTAACGAAAAGGTACGCTCACCAAGAGGAGGGCTAGGACAAGAACTGATTGCAGGCTCTCAGGAGGGATTCAAAGGGCGGCGGTGAGGGCGGGGAAACAGTCGAACAGCCTCGGAGAGAATACGGCAAGGAGCCTATCCTGCCAGGCCCTTCACCATCCTCTTGTCCACACGGAACAAAAATCCACACTCACCCCTAAGGACTCCGGGCTAGCACTGCAGCCTGGGGTAGAGAGATAGCGGCACTAGTATGGACTCTGGCCTCACAGCGACCCTATTTCTCCGGTTTTAGGACAATTTCCCATCAGACCGTATGCTCACCCTGCCCAGCCTGACCTCGCCTCTACCCACCCACCTAACAGGGCGGGCTGGCCAAGAGCCTGCAGCCTCGATCCCGCCTGCGGAGTCACCGACCGCGGCCGAGGCCTGTCTGCAGAACAGGCTTCCGCCCTAGGCGGCCCCAAGTACCAGCGCTGCCCTCCAGAGCGACCGAGCTCCAGACGGGGTACGCGGCTCGTACCGTCTCGCGGCGGCCGTCTCGGCAAGTGCCGGTGCTGTTGGAGCGAAGCCGGAGTCCGCTCGCCAGTCGCCGCCATCTTGCCGCCACTGGTTGCCGAGCAACCGTAAAGACGCTTGCCATTGGCTCCCGGTTGCCGCGGGGCGGGGTCAGGCGCTGTCTTGGCGACCATAACACCCGCAGCGCCGGCGTCCGCTCCGGAGCCCCGGAACACTAATGCGCCTGTGCAGCACGGCGCACTTCCTCCGGCCCCGTCCTTCCGGCGCGAAGCACTCCCGCTAACGGCCTCGGCGTCCGTACAGGAAGCGGAAATGGTTGGAGCTTGGGCCCCGCCCCGCGGCCATCTTGGCGGCTGGAGGCGGCGCCGCAGGACGGAACGGAAGTGCCTGGTGCAGCTTCCCGGATCCCGAGCCGAGCTCTGGCGGCCGCCCTGCCCGCCATCCTCCTTCCGCAGCCGTGAGGGAGACCGCGGCTCGGCTGCAGCGGAGCTGCGAGGTGCTGGGGGTGGGCTGGTGGCGCGAACCTGGCCGGGCGGCGCAGCACCGCCTTCCTCTGGACTGTCAAGGCCACGAGCTGGCGGGCGGGGCCGGGCAGTGCCTTTGAGGCTGGCGAGGGCTTGCCAGGGGGCCGGCCGATCCCCGGGAGGGATCCGCGAGGGAGCTGGCGAGCGCTGCCCTCCCTGGCCGTGGGACTTTGGAGGAAGGTGGCCTGTTGCTGCCCGCACAGCTCGGAGAGTCTGGGGCGGGCATGTGTTAGGAGTCCTCTTCCTACCCCACCACCGTGTTCGGTTTCGGGGCACACGTGTAGGAATTGAGCCTGAGGGCGAAGACACTACTGAAAGGATTGAAGGGGTGCTGGTTAAATGACTCTAGATTATATGGTGACATTAAGGAAGTAAAACCCCCGGCTGTCTAGGCTGTGAACCTTCGGCATCGCGCTGATAAGACTATATTGTCTTCCTTGGCAAGGATATCAATGCAAGAGGGCTACCCTCCTTCACACTAAGAACTCCCAGTGGCGTTTCTTCCTTGACTCCTAAGAACAGAAAATAGTTGAAACTGTCTTTTTGGGTTAAGTTTCAACTCGCAATAATATGGAATTTCCTAAAAAGTCCTCAAAGGAACATCAGTAATCCAGACTCCGTCCCTTGCCTGGATCCTGGTGTGTGTGTGTTGGGGGATTGATAGAGTGTGAAGGCCTCAGGGAGATCCAAGTTGATCATCCTCAAAGGTGGGAGGGGCCCAGCCTTGGAAGAACTCAGACCCTGCCTGGAAGGGCTGTCAAAGAAGGAAAGACTCTTGAAATCTGCAGGTGCTATTCCTTGGCCAGGAGGTAGTGACCACCGATGCTATGCGGAGAACTTTCTCCTCTCTGCTATATTCCTAACTTCGGAGTGATGGAGTGCAGAAACTAACCAAATAGTAGGCTCTAGAACAAGGCACGGGGAGAATGTTCTGTATGGTTAGTACTTGTCCACCTTAGAACAATTTTTGTGTGTTTGTTGTTCTTTTTAGAGTCAGGGTTTCTCTCTATAGCCCTGGCTGTTCTGGAACTCGCTCTGTAGACCAGGCTGGCTTCAAACTCACAGAGATCTGCCTGCCTCTGCCTCCCGAGTGCTGGGATTAAAGGCGAGTGCCACCACCACCCAGATCTTAGAACAGTATTTAATCTGGCTTTTGTTGTGACTGAACATAGAGCATTTTCAGTAGGTATGTGGGAAGCACTGCAGGTTGTGAGACCCATCCTGAAAAAACCAGACAAGCTTCCCCAAGAAGCTTGCCTTCTAGTGGGAGGAAGTTGAGAGATTACCTGAAAGGAATTGGAAAGCAATTGTTAAAGGAAATAGTAATTGATGTGACCTGGAACTGATGTCAGTTTGGATAGCTTGGAGGGCCTCTCTGACTGTAGATAGAACAGCTGGGACAAAGGCCTCCCTTAATCCAGGAACACGTGTGACGTGGTGAGGGGCTGGCACTTGCTTGGAGCCAGGCTCTGAGGCTTTGAGGCAGGCAGAGGGGATCTCATCTCATTTTCCAGATCCAAGCCCCACACATTCTGCAGTAGGAAGCGCAGTGCTGGGATCTGGAGCAGGCAGTGGGACTCCAAAGGTCACATTATTAATCTTGTTATGCTGCCTCTCAGGTTGTTGTTGGCAGTGAGTTTAATCAGATGCAGATCAATGTTTGTTCAATAATCAAAACTTGACTAATGTGTTTTCGGTAGGTTTTCTGCATATCATCTGAACCAGAGTTTTAAGCAGTCAGCTCAGCTTAGAGTACATACTTTAAAGGAATAACCATGTCTTTTTTTCTTTGAAATGGTCTCACTGTATATATAGGCTGGTCTGGAACTCATTGTGCAGACCAGGTGGACCCCAAGCTTACCTGCTTCTGCCTCCTGAGTGCTGGGATTAAAGATGCGCACTACCAGGCCTAGTATTTTCTTTTTGACATTACTCTCACTTTAAGCAGATGTGTTTTGGTGGTAAACACTTGCATGTACATAGCACAGGTGAAGAAGATGCTAAGACAGCTCTCTATAGGTTGGGTTTGGCCTAAGTGGGATGGGCATGTACACTCTAGGGAGTGCATTTTCTAATGTGCCTTCTATTAGATGTGGAATCCCCCATAAAGTGTAAAAATGTACCCCCAGAAAGGGAGAGCCATAACTAGGTTTTTCAGTTAAATTGTGTATGTGTAGTTTATGCAACATACCAGAGACCAAAGGGCATTCTCAGTCTCTTGGATGGCTCTGAGCACTGTGCTTAGTGGATCCAGGAAATGGAGGCTTGAGTTGACTATAAGATTACCTATTTGCCATCCGAGGTCACATTATGAGGCCACTGACATCTTCCAAAGGATCTCCCCAATGTTCACATAGAGGATAGGCTGGAAGAGTTGGACTTACAGTCTTACTGCCCTACTCTAGCTTTTGTGAACCTGATTTCTTACCTACTTTGGGAGCTGAGACCAAGCTCAAGACTGAAGTCTGCTTGTATGTCTAGATTTTAAAAGAGCTTCCCTGTGCAAGTGATGCACCTGAGGCTGACTGCAGCCAGAGTGCGACTCTCAGCTGCTCAGCACGGGTACCAGTCACCCTTGAGTCAGTTTGTTCCTGCGCTGCACTCTTCATAGCAGAAGGAACTAGGACAGGTTCTACACACAGATGTGAGGACCAGGACAGTAAGATTTCCCTTCCCGCCTTTAGTAGGGTTGATGACAAAGGCCTGAGTCCATATCTGAAGAGCTGGATATCAGGCTGGGCCCAAGCCGCTGCCTGGCCTTGGTCTGCTGGAGATTTGTCCCCTCTGAAATCGAGGGTAATGATGTTCTTCTTAGCTGTGCCTAACTTCTGTAGTGAATTCTGCCTGGGATCCCAGCAGCGTGTTGAAACGGACCAGGCAGATAGGGTTACCTTTAGTTGCCAGATAAGAAACGGCCATGGATAGCGGGACACCTGCTAGTGTTGTTGATAGCGAGGGGACTTGGCTCTGGGAGTATAGATCCGGGGCAGATCCTGGAAAAGACAAATGCTCTGGATCAAGTCTCACATCTTACAGACTGGTCAGTAGAGGGGAATATTTTCATACCCCCTGAAGACTTATTTTTAAGGTATCTTATGTTTATCTCAGTTACAGAATGTCTGAAGGGGACAGTGTTGGAGACTCTGTCCATGGGAAGCCCTCAGTGGTGTACAGATTTTTCACACGGCTTGGACAGGTGAGTGGATTTGTAGATCATTAATAGAAATATTTGGAAGAGAAACTGTGACTCCTGATGAATCCCGAAGGGTGACTTTGTTGTTTCACAGGGAGGAGCTAAGCTACAGCTTGTCCCACTGTGGAAACTTTCGCTTTC
>NW_004949136.1:2372143-2451336 GCF_000317375.1 Microtus ochrogaster | reverse complement strand
GTATACATGTTCCTCACCGTGTACATGTTCCTCACTGTGTACATGTTTCTTGCTTGCGTATGTGTTCCTGGAAAAGGTCAAGTAAAGAGGTCTGGACAGTGGGGACCCCATCCTGTTTTTGTTTTGCTGCTGCTTTGTTGTTTTGTTTTTTGATTTTCTGAGATTGATTTTTGTTTCTCTGTGTACCTTTGGGGCCTGTCCCAAAACTTGCTTTGTAGACCAGGTTAGTGGTAGTCCTTTATCTCTTTCCACCCCTTTTTCCTTTAACCTGCCACCTGCATCTGTACACGGAGACACAGAAACTGCCCTTTTGTTTTCTGGCCATCCTAACCTGAATAATCACACAAAAACTATATTAATGATTAATTATAGCACTGTTTGGCCGATGGCTGAGACGTATTTCTAGCTAGCTCTTACATCTTAAATTAACCCATTTCTATTAATCTATCCCCACTGTCTCTTTGACTCTGCCAACTCCTCTATATATCTTTTCAGATCCTGCCTGGCTCTAGTCTGCCCTACCATAGGCCAGAGCAGCTTCTTGACTAACCAGTGGTAATAAAATAGATTCACAGCATACAGAGGGGAATCCCACATCATGCATCCATGCATCCTGGCACACCTCATCCTGCCTGAGCGTGTGAGCCTTCCATGTTGGCTCAGGTAGATACAGTTCACTTCGTGACTCTCTGAGGCAGCCTCACACTGTATCTGAAAGTCTGACTTAGCTGGGCGGTGGTGGCGCACGCCTTTAATCCCAGCACTAGCAAGGCAGAGGCAGGCGGATCTCTGTGAGTTCGTGGCCAGCCTGGTCTACAGAGCTAGTGCCAGGACAGGCTCCAAAATTATACAGAGAAATCTTGTCCCGATAAACTAAAAATAAATAAATGAATGAATGAATGTCTGACTCAGTGAGTTGATATGACTCAATTAAAAACTTCAAATTTTTGCTGGGCGGTGGTGGCGCACACCTTTAATCCTGTGGAGGCAGAGGCAGGCAGATCTCTGAATTCAAGGCCATCCTGTTCTACAAAGTAAGTTCCAGGATGGCCAGGGCTAGGTACACACATATATGTGTGTGTGTGTGTACATATGTATATGTAACGAATGTTTTAAAATGCTATAATTAAAATTTAAAGTTATATTTCAAAATTAAATGTAAGACGTATATATCTATGTATACATGAAATGTCTGTTTATAGAAAACCCAGAGTTTCCTTAGTAATGATTGTAACTGTTTTGGTATGTCTACTCGCACACTCTGGCTGCCAGCAGTCACGCTATGACCAGCCGCTTAGCAGTGGGTGCAGGTAGGACCAGGCAGGCCTGCTGGGCAAGTGAGAGTTCCTGGAGTCTGGAGAGCACATGGGGGCAGCGAGAGACCCTCGGGAAAACAGGTTTTGGGGTAGGGTTTGAGCCATGAGTCTTACAGTGTGGGATGGTGGATTTAAGATGTGTGCTTTTACCCGGGCGGTGGTGGCGCACGCCTTTAATCCCAGCACTCGGGAGGCAGAGGCTTTGTGAGTTCGAGACCAGCCTGGTCTACAGAGCTAGTGCCAGGACAGGCTCCAAAGCCACAGAGAAACCCTGTCTCGAAAAACCAAAAAAAAAAAAAAAATGTGTGCTTTTCCCTTTGCAGCCCAAGTCCTCTCTGTGGGGTGAAGTTAGTTTTCCCTGTAATGATGTTTCTGGGCTAATGCTGTAGCACAGTATTTTATACTTGATTATTTTATAATTTTCTTATGAAGTGGTTCTGTTTCAGGAATTATTGTAGGTAAAGTTTGGATTAATTGTAGTCAGTGCTTCATGCTGGTGTATATTATATAACCTTACATTTTAAACATCTCTTTAAACTGAAGCCCAGCTATACCAGAAAGTGCACTTTGTAGTGCAGTGGGAGTTGTGGGCTGATGTTTTGTCTTTAATTCTTGTCTTACAGATTTATCAGTCCTGGCTGGACAAGTCTACCCCCTACACAGCTGTCCGGTGGGTTGTGACACTGGGCCTGAGTTTCGTGTACATGATTAGAGTTTACCTGTTACAGGTAAGCGTGGTCTCAACTGTCTGCACATTGTCTAACTGTGCTATCGGTTGGGGTGTGGATTGGGTGTATATTAGAGGTGTGGTCTGTCATAATTACTTTCAGAAGTTTCAGGGTAAGCACCTGTCTAAAGAGGATTGGTCAGTCTGTCCTCACTTTATCATATCCTCTACCTACAGTTCCGAGCATGCCCAGGCCAGCCCTGCCCTTAGTCCTTTAAACAGACCTTGTGGAATCCTTCCGACCTTGCTGTGTCTCTCCATTCTCGAACGGAGTGTTACAGACTCAGAGTGCCATGAGTGACTTTGGCACTCACCTGGGATTAGCAGTTTCTGAGCTGCTACTTTGTGGCTAAGGAACATTAAGAGGGCAATATAATGGATAGGGTAGCTTAGGCAGTCCTGCAGATCCGTAGGCTGGCGGTGGATGCCTTGAACAGGTGGCTTCTCCTCAGACTTGTCTGGAGTTTGTTGCTTCCTAGTTAGACATGTGGTTTCCAAGAAGTCCTTGCAGACCTGGGTTGGAGGCTTTTCCAGAAGACGGCAGCTCAGAGACCTCGTCTAGAGTGTATCTCCTCTGCAACCCTGAAAGCTTTACTTCCTCATTTAGAGCTCCTTCCTTCTGTTCATCCATGTATTCATCCAGTCTGTAGAAGGACATTAGGACAAGAGGCAACACAGTGATTTACTGGATTCATTGATGCATTCACTACTGTGTGAAATTCATAAAGTGTGGAACTTGTCCTTTATTGTTTTCATTTTTAATTTATCCCTGTGAGCAGACACAGTGTTGGCTTAGCACGACATGACGGTAGGCTACTCTCTGGTTTATTCTAGAAGGACTGGATCTGTGCCGCATGTCTGAAATTAGTGTTGAGTTTCTGTTTATTGGAACTTGGTCGATTCACTAGTGGAAAGACTGGACTGGCAGCCTTGGGGTGGGGGTGGGGCACAGCACACAGGTTGGTTGTACTCTGTTCTGGATCAGATTTGTGCCTGACTTGGCATTCCTCATAGCTTGGCTTTGCAACATGATAGCATGCGTGCATAAAACTGACTTTTACATCCAGTTTTTAGTTGTCTGACTTGAAAATTTTTTAGGCAGAAAATTTCTTTTTGTTTTAAAAGTACAGGCCTTTAAGGTGTATGGTTTAGTTCTGGAAATCAACTAGGGAAGCTTAATGCTCTAGTGTGCTAACGTTGGGACTACATTAGTTGGGATTCCCAGTTCTTTGTCTTCTCTGGAAGCCTGGGGTGGTAGTGCAGGCCTTTAATCCCAGCACTCCTGAGGCAGAAGTAGGCGGATCTCAGTGAGTTCAAGACCACTGGTCTGCAGAGTGAGGTCCAGGACAGCCAGGGCTGTACAGAGAAATTCTGCCTTGAAAAACCAAAAAAGAAAGGAAGAAAAGAATGAATGCATACACGTCTTCTCTTGATTCCTGGTTCTAGTTCTGTTTTTTTTCTGTGAGGCTAACATTCCAAGTGAAGTATTTTGGTGCTGTCTGCAGAGGACTGCCCCCTCTCGAGTGTGCAGTAACATGGACGTTCTGTTGTAGATGCCTTGTGAACCTGTGTGCTCACAGCAGGTTTTGAGGCCAGGTGCCCAGCCCAGTTAGCCCTATGGGGCAAGTGTGTCTATTGAGGAAAGCTTTCTCTTCTGCTGTAACCAGTTCTGGTCAGGACTGTTCCTGACTGTCATGCACATTTGGCTGAACCCTTAAAGAAGTTTGTTTTCTGGGCCACAGGTTGCCATGGTCATATCAAACTGACAAGGTAAGTTGAGGTAAATGGTCACCGTGGAGCATTCCTCAATCTGGAGTAAACCACGTTCCTAGTACAGCAGAGCTTTATGGGTATGGGCTCGTGAACTGGTTCCAGGTGGTGGTGGCTGGGCTGCTCATTGATGATGGCTTTCCTTCTCTTCCAGGGTTGGTACATTGTGACCTATGCCTTGGGGATTTACCACCTAAACCTTTTCATAGCGTTCCTTTCTCCCAAAGTGGATCCTTCCTTGATGGAAGACTCAGGTACAGCAGGGACTGCTGGGGCGCTGTCCAGGCTGCTCTATGCATCTGCATTCTTCTGGGATAATCTATGGGTCTGGGAACACTTGGACCTGGGCTTGTGATATTTATATGTGCTGTAATGTCTGCATCAGAATGAGTTTGTCTGTAGGATTACCCCGTAAACCCTGTGCAGCTGTGAAAAGGATCATTCTTTAATCCCCATTTTGTTTAGGAGGAAACTGAGGCCCTGGGGTTAAATAACTCACCAAAGCCACACTGCAAGCATGGGCACACACGCAGGGCAGCTCCTCTGCTTTCTGTCTCAGAATTCACGGTTGACCAGAGGGACCAGGAGCAGTACGCAGCAGGAATGCAGTACAGATCAGTGGGACCCTGGTCGCCAGGAGCTGGTCCAGACTGGGGCATTGGGTGCTCCCTGGGTTCTGAGTTGAAATGTTCTTGGTGTGTTTTTGTGCCCAAGTGAGGCCAGCTTTGGGTTGTGGCTGACAGATAGTGAACAGTGGCCTTTGCTTTCGCGGGGGAAATGCTCAGTGCTGATTTCAGATTGGATGATTAGAAGCTTTGATAACCAGGGGCATTTCCTGTGGATTTCAGCTTCTCTGCCTGTCAGTAGGATAGATGAGAAGAGGCCTTGTATCTGGTAGTCCTGGTACATACATACATGGGTTCTCCTCCATAGGTTTGTGGACAAGGATAGGCTTGCCTACATTTCTCCCTTACCCTCTTGTTTTTCCTTTTTGGTTTTTAGAGACAGGATTTCTCTGTGTAGCCCTGGCTGTCCTACAACTTGCTCTGGCCTTGAACTCAGAGAGCTACCTGCCTTTGCCTCCTGAGTCCTGGAATTAAAGGTGTGCACCATCACTGCCCATCTTTTTATTTATTTATAAATAAATAGTGTGTATGTCACATGTGGAAGTCAGAGGACTTGCAGGATTTTTTTTTTGTTGTTGTTGTTGTTTTTTCAAACATTTATTTATTTATTATGCATACAATATTCTGTCGGTGTGTATGCCTGCAGGCCAGAAGAGGGCCCCAGACCTCATTACTGATGGTTGTGAGCCACCATGTGGTTGCTGGGAATTGAACTCAGGACCTTTGGAAGAGCAGGCAATGCTCTTAACCTCTGAGCCATCTCTCCAGCCCCCGACTTGCAGGATTTGGTTGTCTTACCATGAGGGTTCCAGGAATTGTCTGTCCCAGCAGCCAAGTGTCTTTGTCCGCTGAGCCAGCTCAGTGTCACTTCTTACTTTACTGTGGGAATGGATTTTTGTCATGAACTACATGGCCTGCATTCTCTCTTTACTACTTGTTTATGTACACGTCAGTTTGTCTTTGTCCTAATTTATGTAACTAGACAGTAAAACAAATGGAAAATCTGTGTGAAGTGTATTTTTGTTTGTTGGTTGTCTCTCCGGAGTTGCCTGCAGACCCCATACTTTATCTCTGGTTGACTCAATTTGTTGCCATGTGTGAGGCACAGCAGTTTGGAAGCATCGAGGGAAGACTTACAAGTGGGGTAGAAACCCGAAGGTAGAGGCAGATGCTTCATCTCTAGCTGATGTTGTACATTTCAGATGACGGCCCTTCATTACCAACCAAACAGAATGAGGAGTTTCGTCCCTTCATTAGAAGGCTTCCAGAATTCAAATTTTGGTGAGTGAATTGTTTTCCATTGGACAATAGAGTACATCCATCTCTGTATCTTATTTTAACAAACACATAGTAATTGTCCACATGTGGGGGCTATGGAATGACATTTTTTGGTACACATACATTGTGTAATGGTCTCGTAATGGTCAGGGTTAGGTATTTTGAAGTAAGTCCAGCATTGTTGCCCACTGCTTACCCTCCTGGCTACATGTGGAAGTCATTTCTCCTGACCAGTCATGCCTTTATTTCTTCAAGGCTTTTGTGGAAGATACTTAAGCTATTAGAGTAGACCAGTTTTTGTCCCAGATAGTTATTGGTTTAACAAAATGAGAATTTTGTTTTGCTTGGATGTGGTATGCATTAATCTAAAAAGTAACAGCTGTATTGGGTATGGGGTGGGTCACAGGGCTCTCTGGGGAGACCATCACTTCATAGTGTTTCCCCTTGGGTTGACACAGTAGTCTAAAGTTAGTAGATAAAGGGTCTTAACAGCTGTTTTCCAGGCCCTGTGCCTCCTGTAGGCATTGCTGTTGACTCAAGGCACCCTGGGAAGGTTAGGCCTTCCCAAAGCTGACATCCTGGAAGTTCTGGGAGACTAGGAAGAGACTGATGGGAACACATTAGTGTAGCTCCTTTTACGACCTTCTGTCAAAAGGTCAAAGCTGTGTATGACCTGCTGGCCTGTCTTTGAGACCATCTGCTCCTGGACCACAAAAGGAGCCAAAGTCTTTGGCTCAGTAAACTGAAGGAGCAGACTGAGTTCTTTGTGTGTTTTAACTGCAGCTCTGGTGCTGTGCATGGAGCAAGAGTGTGAGATAGGATCTGGGAGAGGAAATAGAAAGTGGGCAAGATGCCCCCAGGAGCCTGGATGTTGTTCTGTAGGAAAAGAGGAGCTTGTGTGTGTGTGTTGGGGGGGCATGGGCTTCTTCTCCACAGCTGAAGAGACTTGCTTTGACAAATACACCGGGAATACTTACAAAGTGGGTGAGGTCAGTACAGAGGCTGACGAGGTGTGTGATGGTGGCAGAGCTGTGTGCTGGACTCAGGCACCCAGTGTCAGGACCAGGGCCTAGGCTCTTCTCCAGATGACAGTTCTAGGTAGCAAACACGAGGTACATATTACACTTTGTATAAGTTTAAGAGGTCTTAGCTTGGGGGCTGGAGAGATGGATTGGTGGTTAAGAGCACTGGCTGTTCTTCCAGAGGACCTGGGTTCAGTTCCCAGGAACCACATGGCAGCTCACAACTGTATATAATCCCAGTTTCAGGGGATCTGACATCCTCACCTCACACCAATTGCACATAAAAATAAATAAAAATGTGAAAAAAAGAATATATTAAAAAAATAAGAAGTCTTAGTTTTCAAAAGGCTGAGAGGATGTGGTTCAGTGTTACACACAGACCGACTTGATGTATCTCTAGTAGGTACCTCTGAGCAGACAAAGGCAGGAGTGTCAGCGGCTTGACAGGTGCCTGGTGCTACCTAGAGCTCACACTAATTTTTCCCTTTGCTTTAAGGCATGCAGCTACAAAAGGCATTCTTGTGGCTATGGTCTGCACCTTCTTTGAGGCTTTCAACGTCCCCGTGTTCTGGCCGATCCTGGTGATGTACTTCATCATGCTTTTCTGTATCACAATGAAGAGGCAAATAAAGGTAAAGATGACAGCACTGCTGTGCCAGGCGACGGCTCTAGCCTGCGGCCTCAGTGTCCCTGGGAAAGTAGCTTGGGTCTTAGTGCTGGGCATGGCCTCCTGTGTGTCATGACTGACCTGTACTCGGCTTCTGTGAGAACAGGTGGGCCCTTCCTCAACAGTTGCTGAGTCAGAAAGCCCTGGGTAGGGCAGGGTTGGGCTTGGCCCTGTGGTGCCTCAGTGGCTCTCAGGGTCCTGTGGTAACCTCCTAGAGTGTTATGGCGCATCCTTGGATTGGTGGTGTAGCTGCACCCTCTGTGCTCTCCCTAGCTCATTCCAGGGGCTCATGAGATGCTGTCCAAATGTTGGGATTTCAGGCAGGCCTCGAGTGGGTCGAGTCCTATGGAGCACACTGTTGGCTTCTTGACTTCAGTTGTGATAGCACAAACAGTCGAGGGGGTGCCTTTGGCTCTGCAGATCTAGGGAAGAGGGTTAAGCAGGAAACTGTTCTCAAGTAACTCAAGTTTGTTTGTGTTTGTTTCCCCAGCACATGATTAAATACCGGTACATACCATTCACACATGGAAAGAGGAGATACAAAGGGAAGGAGGACGTGGGCAAGACATTTGCTAGCTAGAAGCCGGACTGAATCTGTCACGCGTGTTCAAGGACGGTTTTGAGCCATTGTAACAATGCCTTTTCTTCACATAAAGTAGTTGATTATGAGGAAGTTGAATTTTCTTTTTAAGAGGAGCTTCAATGATTTGTATCTGAAATATCAGGTTCTTGAAGAAACTGGCATTTAAACCAAATTGCATTGATTTCTTTTTCAGTGATGTTCATGTGTTTGAAGTGAACAGAATTGTAGTGAACCAGAGGCTTGGGAGGCCAGGAGAGTGGCAGGCCAAGAGAGCGGGAGGGAGGATGGGAGTGTAGCCTTGCCTTCCTGACCACGCTGAGGCCGCTCCTCTGCGCCAGAGGGACATGCCAGCCTGCTTCCTACATGTGAAAAAGAATGTAACCCTTTGACGGTGACTCCCAGCAGCTTCGCGGGGTTCTCATGCCAGTTTCTGAATCTCACTCACTAGAGATGGTTTTCACGTTGGTCTCTATGACAATGACTCAGAACTTTGTTCCTAACTACCATGATTGCTTTTGAAGGCCTGGAATTATAAATATATATTATATTTTAATTGTTTGAGATTATTTTGACACTTTCCTTTGATACGTAACATTTTCCTTTTGATGAATTTAAACTTGTTCTCATGCAACAGCCTCTTTAAGGAGACAGCAGTAGCCAGAGCACACCAGGTGTGGGGTTTGTCACATGGCCTTTTACTTCCTATGGGGAAACAGAAGCCCTCCGCATGTCAAACTTTTTGATGTGATAAAAATAATACTCTTTAAACATTTTACTAAGTGACTTTTAAATTCCAACTTTATTAAAGAAAGCGTCCCTTGCTTGTATGGTCTTCGTCTACACCACTAGTCATTCACTGAAGTACAGCTTGCTCTTCACAGCTGGAGGAGGGAACCATGATGCCAGGTCCCACCAGGGCGGAGGAAACACCACAGGGATCGGAGGGACTGGGGCTGTGACCTGTTCAGAACCCTACCCAGTCCGTCACCTGGGTTCCTTTTGTTCCTTCTAGAGCCACGCTTTGTGCTCTCAACCCATCACTTTCTAATGGTCTGTGCCTTCCTTCCTTCCTTCCTTCCTTCCTTCCTTCCTTCCTTCCTTCCTTCCTTCCTTCCTTCCTTTCTACTATGTAAGCACTTGGGGTTCAAATCTGGACATTTTTTGTTTATATTTTCTGCGTTGTTTTCCTCATCACTAAGCTCAGGTGTGATGGAAAGTTGGGCGTGCCCAGCCAGAGGAGTGAGTTACAGACAGGGTGCTGCAGGTCTGTAGAGCTGTGTTCCAGGTTCCCATGGGGACTCCGTCTTACCATAGGGTCCCTAAAGTTACCCTGGCCAGGTGGTGGTAGCACACGCCTTTAATCCCAGCACTTGGGAGGCAGAGGCAGGCAGATCTCTGGGAGTTTGAGGCCAGCCTGGTCTTCAAGAGCTAGTTCTGGGACAGGAACCAAAGCTACAGAGAAACCCTGTCTCGAAAAACCAAAAAAAAAAAAAAAAAAAAAAAAAAAAGTAAACAAAATAAATAAAGTTACCCTGTGTATGTCTGGGTCCCCTGCTCCACCTAGAAGGATGGCTCCTGCTCTTGGTAAGGGGACCTTCACAAGGAACCTGTGACATCAAAGACCACTGCTGGGGACTGGGCTTCTATCCGGACATCTTCACAGTTTTATGAGGTCTTTCTAGATCTTCTGGGTTTTGGTTTTTGTTTTTTTGGGACAGGGTTTCTCTGTGTAGCCTTGGCTGCCTTGGAACTAGCTCTGTAGACCAGGTTGGCCTTGAACTCACTGAGATCCACCTGCCTCTGACTCCTGAATGCTGGGATTAAAGGTATACACCACCATGCCCGGCTAGATCTTGTGTTCTTAGTGTGGCTTTTCTGTGAAATTAGTTTCTCAAAGATGTGCCAGGCTGTCTGACATGAACTCACGTTAAAAGCTTAGAAATGTCAAATGGAGGCAAGAATCAAGCTAGGGAAAAGTCAGGAGGGGCTGGACACAGGTGACACTGGAAAAGCAAGTCACAGCTGTCCCCTAACTCCTCAGAGAACTGGTATCTGAGGACACATGGAAATCGGTTTATAGGAGAAAACTCACTAAGCCAACTCTGCCAGGTCGGCAAGGTTTCAACAAGATAAGATGCTACTGCCCAGCCCAACCTGAGTTTACTCCCGAAATATATGATTTAAAAAAAAAAATCAGCTCCTGCAAGTTGTTCTCTGATCTCCATACATGTACCATATGTGTGCACCTTCATATAATTAAAAAATAATCTGCAACCCAGGGAGCCCCCATTCCTACCCAGAAAGCTACGAGGAAGACCTGTTTTCCTAAGGAGTTGGCAACAGTATTAATAAGTACAGGGCAGGAGTGTTAGGAGGGTGCTGACCTCGGGTGGGTGTGGAGCCCACAGTGCAGGGCTTCACCCCCAGCCTCACCCTCAGCCCTACCTCTCACACAGACCTGAATAAAATACCCTGAACTTCCGAAGCAGCTTTCAGCTGTGTGACCTAGGGAGGAGGGTCAGAAGAAGCCATAATAAGGGGCAACAAACTCTCCTACCCCCTATGGAGTATTGCCTGTTTGCCCCCAACCCTTTCTCTTCCCAGGTAACTATGTAGCTTAAATGACAAAGAACAGTGCATGAGGACTTTATATTTCTGTGCAGCCACAGTTCTGAGGATAAACTGTCAACTTCCATCCACTTCTCAGAGCTGTTTGGTGACGATCTGGTCCCGGTCAGCGGTAGTGCCTCAGGTAGACCAGCTTCTGCGGTGGGAACTTTTCCCTGCACAAGGGACACTCTGTCTGTGGGGTGAGGTGTGTGTCACGATGGCCGTGTACTGTATCTGGCCCTGATCCCCACTGTATCTCTTCTGTTCCACACATGCACGGCTGTGAGTCAGCCAGAAAACAGCCTCTCCCAGGGTCTGCATCCTAGGGGCACGGGACTGTGTTGATTCACCACAGCTGTACCCACCTCCTTCAGTACCTAGGAACTCTGGATTTCTGGGGCCTCTCCTGGGCTTTTCCTTCTGACTGAGCCTCTGCTATGGCTTCCCAGCAACCCTGGGCCAAGAGCTGTGGAGGGGAGGGCTTCAGACCCCGTCAGTGAGAGACATCGGGCTGTGTGTGCTGTTCTAGTCTTCCAGCTCGGATGCACTCTGGTACTTCCTCTCAAGAGACAGGACTCTGCACATTCCACACTTACACATGCTGGCACTTGAGCAACTATGCGGACTGCTGACCTTGCGGTGTGAACGCTCGTGTTTTCTATACTGTAGCTCAGGATGCCCACCTCTTACCAGCAGGGCAGCAGCTCACTGGCTAGACATGCCAGCCAGGGCCCTGCTGCTTACAGGAAGCAGTGGCTTTGGGCACCTGTCCTGCTGGAAACAGTTCAGTGGCACACAGGACAGCTTGGTGTGTGCTAGCATCCTAAGTGTCCTGAGTGTACCAGGAAGCAAGACAAGCCTGTGGCTAAGTGTGGCCTGATCTGTACACCTGTCACCTACCATTCACCTGCATACTCAGTCAGACCTCAGAAGGGGAGTTCCCCACGTCAGGAGAGGGTTGGGAGGTGGGGTCGAAGGCCGGGGAGCACATACCTTAGTGTTGCACCATTCAGTAATGCACTCCCAACAGAAGAGATGGCCACAAGGTGTTGCAGTGGAGTGTCTTCGCTCTTCCAAGCATAGGGTGCACAGTGGGGTTCTGCAAACAGCCCTGTCTTCCAGGGAACTCCTGTGGGGATGAGGACACAGCTTAGGTAAGTGCACCGTTCACAATCTCGGAGCATGCCAAAGTCCCTCCAACCCCCTGTACACCTGCGGTGGGACAGGTTACCCCATGACCTGCGGTGGGACAGGTTGCGGTGCAGCCTCCACTCCTTCCTGGCTCGCTGCTTCTGCCTGAAGCTGTACACCTGCAGCCCCATGGACAGTGCCAGATGCAACAGGGAGATGAGTCCCAGCAGTCGGTAGCTTGTGCGAGCCCTCAGGTCCTCTCCTGCCAGGCGGCGAGCACGGAGCTGTTGAGACAGGTGACCCCACCCCACTGCCATCAGGATCCCCCTAGGACCTGGCCTCTTGTCTGCTGGAGGTGTTATGTTCAGCCAGGCCTCCCCTTGGCACTGGGAGTGTCCAGAGAACAAGAATCAACCAGGGAGATGGGCTCAAGTACTGTTGTGAGGGAGAACCCTGGCTACAGGTTGACCTTTAGGCATTAGATACAAACTGAGCCAGGAGGCTAGATGGACCAGGGAAATGGGTACGGATTCTGGAGCTGTTTGGGGACCACTTCAGAGGATGAGTAGGGTGGGAAACAGCAAGGGGAACCTAGACAGGCAGATGCTGTTCCCTTTACCGCGTCCTCTGGGGACACTTTGACCCCCACAGATACTGTCCTCGCTGCTGCTGTAGCTGGTGATGTAACTCCCATCCACATCACAAGACTGGAGGGAAAGATGGCAGCTCTGGTGGGTGGTGGGCATGGGTGTGATACCCAAGGGGAGGTTTTCTGGTTGACAGGATGCAAGGGCATTGGTAGAAAGTCAGGGTGTGAAGAGGTGGGGGTTTAGTACAGACCGTAATGAGAGATGTACTTACTGTGGGCTACTGTAGGAATATTTGTTATATCAAGCCCTAAGACCTTGCCTTTCTGGTAGGGCTGCTATAGGCAGGGATGGACGTGCTAGAACCTGCACTTGACACCTTCTGGAATAGGTGCTCATCCCCCTAAGCAGTGAAATGGACACAGGCACAGGCCAGTAGGGAGAAAACTACTGCAGGGCTAACCCCAAGTCCACTCAGTGCCCGGCTCTGCTGCCACACATGCTGGTTGTAGGAAGGAAAGGATTTACTCCACTCTCAGTTTGTAGAAACTGTGACTGAATAAACTCAGCAACATTTGGCTGTGATCATGCCATCAGCGTGGGCCCCAAAGAGGCCCCAGCCCACAATCAGTCTCCCTTGGCATTGCTACTTACATAACGGATCCCTGCTAGCCTCTTGGCCAGGTGGTAGAAGGCACCATGGATGTAAAACCAAGCAACATGGAACCGGTGGAGGCAGGCAAGACCCTGTCTGAAGATAAAGACTGCCCGCTGGAGTGTCCTCCTCTGCTGTTCAGTCAGGGTGGCTGCATGGTGACGCACCCAGCGCCTTGCCCCTGATCGGCTGCGTCCCCCAGACGGCAGACGCGTACCATCACCATCGGCTTGCAGCTCCTGCTCCAGGGGCAGCAGCGCCTTGTCCAGCAGGTAGGGCAAGACAGCGTGCACTGCGACCAACACTCCACGGCGGAGCCTGGAGGGCACACGCTGCTGGGAGGGGTCCACCTGAATGATCCCAACATACTCCTCTCCAAGCGTCTGGTAGCCTGGGGATCAATGCACAATGATGAGGATCCAATGCAGGGCTGTCACACCCCTCCCCCTCCGCATCGTCAGTCCTCCTGGATCCTGCCCTTCCAGCTGTCACCCATGAGACCTAGCCAAGATCAACATGGCTTCTTACTAGACCCACTGTGGGCTTGCTGTGATTTCATGATGTGACACAGATTTCCACTCTGGGATAGGTCCTTGTTTCCCTGGTCAGCTCCAGCTGTCGTCAGTCTTAATTTGTTCCCAGTTTCCCAGTCCCTCCTCTGCCTAAACCCTACCCAAGAGTCTCGTGGCTGCTTCCAGGTTATCGCTCAGTCTGGATCTGGTCCAGTCCTAAGTATGAGATGTAAGGTCAGCTGCTTACTTGACAGTATCATATAGAGTCAGAATAAGCACCCTCAAGCCTGCCCCTGCCAACTAGCTAGCTTAGAGTTGTCCAACCTGGGAAAGCCTTGTCTTCTTACACCCTGCAGAAGGCAAAGCCAGACCTCTTATTCCCGAGGCCAAACCTGAGGTGCACCCTGAACTACGCTCTCCATGTGTCTATGACCCTGTCTGTAGCAACCTCTGCCCCCAGCGTGTCTGGTCATGACCTGCAGTTAGCTTCCTTGTATCTGGCAATGTCTCATAAAAGGGAAAGACACTTCCTGAGAAAGGCTCCTTGCTTTGCCCCACCCCAGACTTGGTGTTTTTCCCTGAGGAGATCAACACTTCTCAGGATGCCTTACAGTGTGGTTACTTGGTGCTTGCTGTTTCTCCCACCACCCAGAGTCTAGTCCATGGGGGCAGGTCACCCGCAGCAATCTCTCCTGGCATCTCCAAGGTGCTCAGCATTCCTTGTTGGATGCTGAGCTGGCTCTGGTGATCTGAGGCCCCTACCATGGCTTTTCTGTCAAGGACTATCAGCTTCTCTTCATCCACCTCATGCAGGTTTAATGGCCAGTATGTGAGGGGTCAGGACTGACTTGCCTTTGGCCACTGAGAAGTAGGTCCTGGGGTTGGGGATTTAGCTCAGTGGTAGAGCTTGCCTTGTCTAGTGAGCGCAAGGCCCTGGGCCCCGGGTTGGGTCCTTAGCTCTGGGGTGGGGATAGGGCCCAGTAGCACCCTTGGGAAGGTTCTGGATGAAGTCTTCAGGGACATATAAATGTAAGGAGACCCCCTGGCTGAGGGCTAGTGCTAGGCTTGCCTCTAGAGAGAATCTAGGCGGCACCTCCTCTCTGGTCAGTGTCTTTCTTCCCTGAGGCTACAAGCAGGTGAATCCCAGGGTTGGGTGGGCCGTGGGCCCGTCAGTGCCAAGGACTGGCTAAGTGCTGCTACCTGAAATTGTGGTGAGACCAAAGTAGGCTATGTCTGAGAGTAGCTCAATCTCTTTCCTCCATTCCAGCCATTTCTTTGCACCTGAGAGGAGAAAAATGTTACCTCTGAGCAAGTGACGTGGGTTCACTGAAATCCTCTCCCCCACCCGGGTGTGTGGGGCGTTAAAGTCCAGGTCCCATCCCTTCTCTGCTAGGGCGATCCTCAACTACTTCTTTTTTTTCTGCCGGGCTCCTCTGCTTCCCTGCCCTGTCCTCTCTCCACCTGGTTGACACGAATGACTCTGAGGGAAGGCTACTTCCTAAAAACCTCTCAGCTGTAACTCTCTTGAGTCAGGAACTGTTCTAGGACTTAGGAGGGCCCAGAAAAGTCTAGGTAGTGCCAAGAAAACAAGCCAGAGATCACCTGTTTAGTATCAAATCTCGGCTCTCCCAAATCCCTGCCTGGGAAATCTGCCTGGAAACCTCCACGTGCCTCCCTGTAAGAGTAATAATGTCAGGTCCAACCAGTAGGGGCGTATGAGAAATAAACGGGCAAATGTTTGAGAACACCAAGCAGGCACTGCCCGGCGCAGAGACCTGCAAAGTGTTCTGCACGAAGTCTGTTTTGATCCTCACTTTTCTAAGGAGCTTCGGAGCTGCAGCCTGTCTGGGTGCCCGGGGCGCTCACCCGCTAGGCTGTGCAGGGCGCCCCCCGCCGCGCTCCGCAGGCCTCCCAGGTAGTAATCGTCCTTCTGTGCCGCTCGGATCACTTCGGGTGCACCTGCCAGCGCCATGGCCCGAGTCGGTGAGCTCATACCGCGCCGGCGCGCCTCACGGGCGGGGCCTGTGACGCTCGACGTGCGCTCGCGCGGCGCAGACTGTGAGCATCACGCGGACGAAGGCGGGGCCTAGGAGTGACATCCTGAGAGGCGGGGATCTAAGGGCGGAGCTACGTGAAGGCCGGGGTGTGGGCGGGACCACGAAGGAGGGGTGGGGCCACGAGGGAGAGGGGGCGGAGCCACGTAGTGGAGTCGCGAAAGTCTTGATTCTCGGCCGGCAGGGCCATGAGATAGCTCTGCTTCTCAGGTGTAATTTTTTTGGCAGGAGTTACATGTCTCTGGGACTGTAGGAGTGGACCCTTTATGTGGTCTCCCCAGTTCTGTTTTGAAGTTTCTCCGGCTGCCTCGGCTTGGGTTGGACAGCCCCAGACAGTACCTTTGACCGCTGCCGGAAGGCAGTCACGTCTCAAGCAGAGGCACAAGCTTCTCGCCAAATCAAATCTAACAGTTTGAAATGCCGGTTCTTTGAAAGGTCAAGGCTGCATGTGTCCCTAGGAAACTTTTTTCTCTTCAAATTCAGAAGCTCGACTCTAGAATAACTATGAGGAATAGCCTGCTCCTTTTACGGGACTGCATTTCCTGGATTCTCTTCTCTCGACCACGGGGAGCAAGATCAGAAACATTCCAAGGGGGGCGCTTAAGTGTCTCTCTCCATAAGCTCAAATCCTAGCCCCAGACCTTGCCTCCGCCGTTGACCGGTGTCTTGACCCTCAGGTTCCTCCTTTGTAGGTTGTGGATCTAAGGCTTTCCTCGCCCCCTTCTCTCAAAGGTTCTTCCTAAGGAACAAACCACGGGATGACCAGCAGGTGGCGCCATCACTCCATCTATTCTACTAGCTTGGGCAGCTAGGGATAGTACCCCAAAGAAATCCTGCACGGGCCCCCAAAAAATGGTTATGGTGTGTACTCACTCATAAGTGGATACTAGCCATAAACAAAGGACATTGAGCCTATAGTTCATGATTCTAGAGAAGCTAAGTAATAAGGTGAACCCAAAGAAAAACATATATAGAGCCACCTGGAAATTGGAAACAGACAAGATCGCCTGACAAAATCTGGGAGCTTGGGGGCGGGGGAGGAGGGGAGAAGGGAGGAGGTGAGGAGGAATGAGATAGTCGAGATGGAGGAAGGACAGATATGAGAGCAAGGAAAGAGGTATCTTTTTTAAAAATATTTATTTATTTGTTATTTATACAATATTCTGCCTGTGTGTATGTCTGCAGGCCAGAAGAGGGCACCAGATCTCATTATAGATGGTTGTGAGCCACCATGTGGTTGCTGGGAATTGAACTCAGGACCTTTGGAAGAGCAGGCAATGCTCTTAACCACTAAGCCATCTCTCCAGCCCCCAGGAAAGAGGTATCTTGATTGAGGGAGCCATTATGGGGTTAGCAAGAAACCTGGCTCTAGAAAAATTCCCAGGAATCCACAAGGATGACCCCAGCTAGGACCTTAAGCAATAGAGGAGAGGGTGTCTGAACTGGCCCTGCCCTGTAGTCAGATTGATGATTATCTTAAATATTGCCATAGAACCTTCGTCCAACAACAGATGGGAACAGAGGCAGAGACACACATCAGAGCACTGGACTGAGCTCCCAAGGTCCAGTTGAAGAGTAGAAGGAGTGAAAATGTGAGCAGGGAGGTCAAGACCATGAGGGGTTTACCCACTGAGACAGTTTGCCTGAGCTAATGGGAGCTCACCAACTCTAGCTGGATTGGGAGTGAACGAGCAAGGGATCAAACTAGCCCCTCTGAATGTGGTTGACAGTTGGGGCAGACTGAGGGGCCACCGGCAGTGGCACTGGGATTTGTCTCTACTGCCTGTACCAGCTTTTTGGGATCCTATTCTCTTTGGATGTGTACCTTGCTCAACCTAGATGTAGTAGGGAGGGCCTTGGACTTTCCACAGGGCAGGGTGCCTTGCCCTCTTTAGGATTGGAGAGGGGTGGGGTGGGAGGGTGTGTGGAGGGAGTGGAGTGGGAGGAGGGGAGGCTGTGGGAATTTGGATTGACATTTTTTAAAGTAATAATAATAATATCCTGCACGGGTTGGGAAATAAGAGGCCCTTCAGCAAGGAGAGAAAGTGGTGGACAGGATGAGTAGTGACATCATTACAAATCAATTCTCTGAGTTCCCAGGTGACCATCTGACCTGGAGTCTGTCTTTGCTTCTCAGTGTTCCGGGGTTCCAGGGCTCTGAGGTGGTGGCAGAGTGAGAATTCTTGCTGGGGGACAGGGCATATGCCCCTGGTCACCTCCCTTTGACCACTCTTTCCTGAAGCACAGGGGTCCTGGGCCTGAGCCTGTGACTAACTCCCTTGTAAACTTTTCCCTCTGCTCCAAAGAGGGAGGATAGGAAGGCCGGGCTCCTGAGGATTTCAGGGAAGGCACCAGAGGTGTGGGTCATCGTGGTTGACAGCCCTGGCCCTGGCTGTGACTCTCCCATTCCTACCTCCTGGGCTCCTTGTGAGCCACCCCAATCTGTGAGCTAAGTGTGTTTCCCTGTTATCAATTGTAGTGGGGTTCCCTGGGGACCCTGCATTGGAGCATCTCTGGGCTGGTCTTTGACTGCCCCCTTGGGGCTCTCAATAGCCGTGTGCCATCGAAAAGGGACAAGGTGTGTCCTGCACATTCCTTCATTTGGTGGGCCTCAGCCTTCTGGCCTGTGGGTCAGGAATGATGATGGCATTGGCTGGTGTTTATTGAGAGCCCACCACGCCAGCAATGAGCACATGGATTGTCTGGGCACACACAGAGATGCAGGTGGGCGGAAGATCCGGGACAGGATGAAATTCTGCATGTCCGACACAGGAGCTTCTGGGGCAAAGGTCAGTCATCCTGGAAGCAGTGTTCACACTTTTGCCTCTCAACAACCGCTTCTGTGTTTTTCATACGCTGGGTATTTTATTGTCCTGCCTATTGGAATACTGGCTCCGGCCACTTCGTTTTCTAATTTTATTAAATAATTAAATTTATCGTGTGTTATATGTGTGTGAGCATGTTTGCACACGTGTGGGTATGTGTGGTGTGTGTGTGTGTGTGTGTGTGTGTGTGTGTGTGTGTGTGTGTGTGTGTGTGGTGGTGGTGTAAGGACGATCTGTGGCGTCATCCTGAATGGCTCATCCGCTTTATTCATTGGAACACGGTCTTTCAACCAAACCCAGAACTCGCCCATATGGCTGGTCTTCTTAGCTAACTTGCTCTGGGGATCCCCAGTGTCTGCCATACAAGGCTGAAATTACAGGCAGTCCATCTCGCCCATTGGGTGAGCTCTGGGATCCGAGCTGCGGTCCTCGTGCTGGGACAACAAGCACTTTATCCACTGAGTCCTAGACCCAGCCCTATCTGATCATTTATACCATAGTTCTGTTGATAGGGAGGCCAGGGAACTGGGTCGGGGGAGGGCGCTCAGCAGGTGGTGTCCCTATTACAGGTGGTGTCCGCTCTGTGTCCCTCCACAGCCCCAGGTTATCCTTCCCAATACCAACTAGCAGACTGGTAAAAGAGATGGGAAACTGCCCTTTGCCTGGGTCTGTTTGGTTCCTTGGGGAACTCTTGCCTCTGCCCCTAGCAGGGGTTACTGTTTGGGTGGTTGCTGTAGATACTGAACCTGGTATGGGGCTTGCCACGCGCTGCCACTCGGGAAGACAAAGAAAAGTACAGTGAGCCCATTTCTCTGCCTGATCTATCCCTGGGGTTGTACTATTGGGTCCACATCTGCTCTGAGACCTTCACTGGACTTCTGGTCACTGGACACTGGTCAGCTGGCCCCCTGGGAACCAGATGAGGAACTAGACAATGCTTTCTCTGCAGGACTGGAGAGAAGGTTGCCCTAGTCTGATGGGTTTTAGGAGGCCTACCTCACCACCTGGGGCTTGGAGCAGGGGTGAGTCCTGGGGCTCTTTAAATTTTCCATTATACACTCATTTTCGCTGTAGAGGGGCAGAGGGACTGGGTAGTAGCCCGCCCAGGTGTAGCTCCTGTACAAGGACGTGACTGTTAGGGTGGGGCCTGCCCTAGGCACGAGGCCCCTCTACACGGGACTGTAAACCTGGAAAACAGGTTCCTCCACCCAGGGCGGGCGCGCGGGAGGCTCTGTGAGCTCACCACAGCCAGCTGCCTTCATTGCTGCAGATTGGAGCCCTGGAGGTACTGTGGGCACCAGGAAATGGTGGGGGTTTTGGAGGGAATGTGTGGCCCCAGAACCAAGCCCGGGAGGCTCTGTCTGGTAGACAGAGGCCTCTGAGAACCTCCCTCCCTGCTCCTGTGGGCTTGCTAGTGAGGGTAGGATCGGGAGCAGGAAAGTTAAGCCCTTCTTGGAGACTGTGTACCCTGGGAAGGGACTCTGGGTAGTTCTGGGGGCGCAGGCAGGTGACTGGGATGTTACCCTTAGCCAGAACCCAGGGTAGAAGTGGTTATGTTCCTTTGCGGGCCCCAGAGACAGGAAAATTTGAATTCTCAATGCTGAGCCAGCGTGGGCCTCTAGGGCTTTGTGCATTCTCAGAACTTGGAGCTGAGATGGACACGGAGCCCTGGGGCTGGGGAGATGGACACGGATCCCTGGGGCTGGGGAGATGGACACGGAGCCCTGGGGCTGGGGAGATGGACACAGAGCCCTGGGGCTGGGGAGGAAGGAGCTTGGTTCTGGTGGCATTACCTCAGGTTAGAGGTTGGCATAGGACTGAACTCAAGTCTGGCTGGTCCCACTTCTCTTTATCTGCTGATGGAATGAGTGTCTAGCCCTGGGCAGCAAGACTTTATCGGTGGAGTGAGGGATCCTGACACAGTGGCCATCATCCTGAACCTCGCTGGATAGCAAGGGGCTTACATAAAGGTTCCCAGGAAGCCGGGTGTTGGTGGCACACAGGAGGCAGAGGTAGGGGGAATCTCTGTAAGTTGGAGGCCAGCCTGGTCTACAGAGCGAGTTCCAGGACAGGCTCCAAAGCCACACAGAGAAACCCTCCCTCGAAAATTTAAAAAAAAATTAATTGAAGTTCCCAAGGAGTGGAGATCTGGGAAGCGGGGGAGGCTCTGTCCACGAGGAAAATTTGGCCATACAGGATAGAGATGATGGGCAAGTTGTGACTGAGCAGGGATACAGGCCTTTCTATCCCCCTTCTATTGAGCTGCTCACCCCAGGGCAATACCTGAAGAGTAATCACTGGCCAGTGAAGCTTGAGGGAAGCCTAGGCTGGGAGCACTGGGCCTAGAAGGTCAGCTCTTCGTGGACAGGGCTAGGGACCGTATAGCTAGCTGTCGGAGACCTGGGGCTAGAGGCCGTGATGCTCCGTGGCACTCACCAGGCAGCCCCCCGTACAGGGGGAGAACCTGGAGCAGGAGGCTGTGGAGAGGATGGGTAGGGAAGGTACCTGCGCCTCAGCCACCTTCATGTCTTTACCCTTCCTAGGCCCCAGCTCCTGTCTCAGGTCTGCTGGGAGATGGTGGTTGGGTAGTGGAGGCTTTAACTGCAGGCAGAGGTCTGCCAGTCTTTATCAGCATAGATTCTATGAGGCAAGCCTGGGATCTAGGACATCTCCGTGTCCCCCTCTGCTCTAAGCCAGGGCCAAACAAGAAGCTGCCAGATGGTAGTGTTGAAGCTTATAGTTGGGTGAGGAGAAAACCAAAAATTCCCTTCTCTTCTTCTTTTTCCTTTTGTGTGTGTGTGTGTGTGTGTGTGTGTGTGTGTGTGTGTGTGTGTGTGTATTTTTTCGAGACAGGGTTTCTCTGTGTATCTTTGGAGCCCATCTGTCCTGGAACTCGCTCTGTAGACCAGGCTGGCCTTGAACTCACAGAGATCCACCTGCCTCTGCCTCCCGAGTGCTAGGATTAAAGGGGTGCTCCACCACTGCCCGGTGAGAACCATAATTTCTGATCTCTGATGATCCCTGGACTCCCAGAGATGTTGTGATGCTTTCTTTCTTTTTTCATATTTATTTATTATGTATACAATATTCTGTCTGTGTGTATGTCTGCAGGCCAGAAGAGGGCACCAGACCTCATTACAGATGGTTGTGAGCCACCATGTGGTTGCCGGGAATTGAACTCAGGACCTTTGGAAGAGCAGGCAATCTCTCCAGCCCCTTGTGATGCTTTCTTGGCCTTAGATGTGAGAGTCAAGAATGGCCAAGGCTGGTGAGCAGCGGCTGCCTGCAGGTTGTGATGGCCTTGAAGGACAGATGTGAGGCGGGTTTAGGACCACAGAGTGTATTTGAGGCCAGCCACAGGGATTCCAGTGGGAGCAGAGTGACTCGGACCCAGGAAACCGTGTCCTTGGGTTTGTTGAAGGCCAGAGTCACAGGCAAAGGTCACATTAATAAAATGTGAGCTCTCCAGTGTTTATATTCATGGCGTTCTAGAATAAGAGGACTTTTGGGGCATCACAGTCTCAAGACCAGGCCTCTGTCAATGCCTGTCACCCTGGTCCCTGAAGCAGTCCTAGATGGTATTTGGCCTTATCACCCCCTGCTCTTCTGTGCTGGAACCTTCAGGGGATCCCAGCTCTACTGAGAATCTGGTATTCAGTGTCCCTATGGGGAACCAAGGGATCTAAGAAGCCGTTGCTTGGGGCAGAATTCTCAGTAAAACAAACATTGCTCCAGCTCTTAGGAGCCACAGGCTGGCTTGTCCTTGGACCCTGTTAAAACATCAGCTTGCTTCCTTGCCGTGTCTGCAGGCGTGTCCCCATGTAACTCACGTACGTCTCAAGGGGCGCTCCCTGCTTTCCGGGCCTTTTCAGACCTAGTCTTGACAAACAGGTGGAAGAGAAATAATTACTGGAGAGCTGCCTCCTCGGAAACAGCTGCTCCGAGGGATGGCAGGGTCTGAGATGTCCAGCTGCCCGTGCCACATTCCCAGTTGAGTTCCTAGGGGCATGGGACTGTCCATCTGATAATGGCTAAGCAGCCCACCTGGCAGTGAAGTCCAGGGTGTTGCAGTTGGTATCCTCGGGTGGCAGAAAAGGAGTGAAGGAGGAAGGAAAGAAGAAAGAGAACTAGATCTGACTCCATAGTGCTGCAGTTCCCCCAGATGACTCGGGTGCAGGGCTGCTGGCTCCAGGTTTTACGGAAGTGACAATCTTCCTGAACACTCCTTCTCCTGAGGACTACTTGGACGAAGCCTAAGCCTAGGCAGCCCTGAGTCCCCTCTGAGTCCCCTCAGAGCCCCTTCGTGCTCTCCGCTGAGCTGGCGCCTTCTCCCTATTAGCCTAGGTTCTGCTCCAGGGTGGGAGCACAGAGTCTCTGATTACTGGGGAAGAAGAGCTTAGTAGGGGACCCAGACGAGTCTTGCCTCCCTGTACTGGCCTCTGTCTCTGTCGACCCTTGTGACTCTACACCGGAATTCCATTTAGCCTGCTCCAATAAGCAAGCCTGTAGAAGCCAGAGCCAAGCAGGGACTGAGCAAGTGCTGTGGCAGTCCCTTCAGCCCCTCTGAGAATCTTTATCAGGGCTCACCGAGTCCATGTTTCTGTGTCTCCATCTCGCACTGAGGATGGGATGGGGTCCCAGGAGGGCCAGGGGTTAGGGTTGTCACTGAGGTGTGGGCTTCTGTTTGCAGTAATGTTCATCATAGCCTATTCTGAGAGAAGTGTCCTCGGGGCAGAGGAAGGAGCTGAGTGGGATTCCAGAGTGTGACCACATAGAAAGATGTGTCAATCATCAAGGTCTTCATGGCATCCCTGGGAGGCAGGACACTGTCCCTGTGACAGCCTGTGGAAGGCATGTTCTGCATCCTCCTTTAAAGAGGGAAAACCTAGACTCTGGGATTTTCTTAGACACACTGGGCAGGCTTCAGGCAGTCTCAGCTCTGACCCAGAGACTCCAACCCTCCAAGTTTGTTCTTCAGACTTCAGGTAACCGTCAGAACACCACAGGGTTCCTCTCTTGACTGGCTTGGACCAATAGATTGAGTACGGTGGCTGTTTAGTGGTGTCCTGCTCTCTTCCCCCAGGACCTGTCCGAAGAGCCGGCCCTTAATAGACATCTTTAAGGATTTTGTATTTTTCAAATACAAGGTATTGTTCTGTTGTGACTAATTTACATAAATATTACCGGGGTACAAAGGTTGTCATCCTGGGACCCCCTTTGCATAAATTGCTGATGATCCCAAATAGCTTTGGCTTGAAAGGGTTATATCTAGGAGTGTGTTGGAGCCTGCGAGGACCAGCTTGTACAAGTCAGCTGTTAAATCTCCAGTAATTCTGAGAGCTGGATGCTGAACACAACCATTATTAAAATCAAATTAAACTAATTACATATGTAAGACATATAAATTACATAAAACACAAAGGTAATAAACACTTAAAGCATATCACTTCCTAATTACACCCTGCTGTTATCTCTGCTCTTGTCTAGATAGGATTTGATGGTGTCTACGTAGTGGGGATGCTGTAAACACGTGTGTCTTTCCTCAGCCCCATGTTCAGTGGCAGCACCATCGGTGACGCAAGATCAACCCTGGTGGGGATGTTTGCTTCACGGAAATGATGGCACACTCCCCATGTTCAGTGATAGTGCCATCAGTGACGTAAGATCAACCCTGGTGGGGATGTTTGCTTCACGGAAATGATGGCACACTCCCCATGTTCAGTGATAGTGCCATCAGTGACGTAAGATCAACCCTGGTGGGGATGTTTGCTTCATGGAAATGGTCAGATGTCACACTTCCAGGCTTCTCCTGCGACTCGTTGCTAAGTCTTGGCCAGCACATTCTAGTTCTTGCATTTGATACAATCCACATTAAAATCTAAAGTGTTGGGGCTGGAGAGATGGCTCAGAGGTCAAGAGCACTGCCTGCTCTTCCAAAGGTCCTGAGTTCAATTCCCAGCAACCACATGGTGGCTCACAACCATCTGTAATGGGGACTGGCGCCCTCTTCTGGGCTGCAGGCATACACACAGACAGAATATTGTATATACAATTAAAAAAAAAAAAAAGAACCTCCCCAAAATTAGGGCTGGGGAAGGGTTTAAAATCTAAAGTGTTTCAGGCCTGGTGGCACGGGCCTATAATCCCAGCAGAAGGGAAGCCGGGGCAGAACAATCGCCAAGGTTAGCCTGGTCTATGTGTCTAGAGAACCCACTCCTGAAAATTATTCTCTGACTTCTACATGCACACTGTGGCACATGTGTGTCCATATTCTCACACTGACATTACACACACACACACACACACAAAACCAAAGTGCCCCGCATGGTGGAACACTCCTTTAATCCTCAGGAGGAAGCAAAGGCAATCAGAACCCCATGTGCTGGAGGTCAGCCTGGTCTACTAAAAAGTTCCAGGTCCACCAGTGTGAAACCCTGTCTCTAAACTAACAACTCACAAAGTAATCACTTAAGAATACTTATTTATGAAGTCTCATTAAGAATAACAATGGTAAGCCAATTATATGCTAACATAAATAACTATTTTATGACAAACTACTTTTTTGAGGCAAAAAAGCCCCCCAAAACAAACAAAAACAAAAAAATACCAGAAGAGTGACATGTTTTGCAGCTTTGCAAATCCCTCCACTGTCTGTCGTGTGAAGGACAGCTGGATCGTCCTCCCTCTCCTGCACCCCATCTGTCACAATGTGTTGTTTTGGTTGACGGAACTGAAGAAACCTGGCCTCACACAGATCTGCTGCCTCTCTCATAACTGCGGACATCCTTCCCGGATGCTGCGCCCTGCAACTCCCCAGTGTCTTAAAGGCGGCTGCAGTGCGGATCTGACCACACGTAGGGTCCGGGGGCTGTCACTACAGGGATGCCCCTTGGTGTGGTGGACCTCGCAGGGATCTTTTCCTGTGTATGTCCTGGAACCTGTGTCTGGTCCCCTGGAAGAGTCCAGTTCACTGAATTATGTAGATTTCCCCCACTGTCGACATATTCCATGATGTTACCCAGCTCTTGAGGGTATCACAGCTGCTCTGGTGATGTTTGGGGCGCTGACTGGCTCACAGCGGTAGATACAGGTTGTACAAAGCACTAATTTTCACTTAATTTTGATTCTATTATTGGTGAGAAAGTCTGTGGATTCCCTTTTTTAAGTAGCAAGCTTACTTTGTTCTTTATTGTGAGAGAGGCTGGCGTTTAATTGCTAAGCTTGGGTCTGCTTCTGGCCCTTCTGTTTTGAGAAAACATCTGTCAGATGCCCCGCTGGCACGCCTTGGCTCACCTGCCAGCTGCCTTTCAGATACAGTGATGTTCCAAGAAGCATCACTCACAGCTCGGAGCTCCATCCTTTCTAGGACACCGCACCTCCTTTGTTCAGAGGGAGTCCTGAGTCTATGGTTGAGATGCAGTGCTAGTCCCCAATCCTGCTTCATTAAATCCCCCCTAAGGGAAATAGCAACTCGTTTACATTCTGAGTTCAAGATTATGGGGTACACAGTGCTAAGGCCCACAGCGTCACCACCATCCACTCCAATCTCGTTGCAGGGTAGTGAACACTCTTAAGAGGTGTATCAGGGGCTGGAGAGATGGCTCAGAGGTTAAGAGCGCTGGCTGCTCTTCCTGAGGTCCTGAGTTCAATTCCCAGCAACCACATGGTGG
This sequence comes from Microtus ochrogaster, assembly GCF_000317375.1. Lineage (NCBI taxonomy): Eukaryota > Metazoa > Chordata > Mammalia > Rodentia > Cricetidae > Microtus > Microtus ochrogaster. Next base: position 2,425,303 of record NW_004949136.1, on the reverse strand, counting down.
CTCACAGCCATCTGTAGTGGGATCTGGTGCCCTCTCTGGAGAGTAGGTATATATGCAGACAGAACACTGTATACATAATAAATAAAAATCTTTAAAAAAAAAGAGGTGTATCAGACTCTTGGGTTCCTAAAGCATTTGGGGAGCCCAGGTTTTTGTGAAGCGGCACTCTGTAGCCTGCCCCCTACGGCACACTTGGTTCTGATCTGTGTTTGTTCGGAACTGTGCCTTCAAGATCTGCCTTCTTCTTAAAATGCCACCCTCTTCTTGCTTCCAATAGTGAATGCCATATGTATGCCCTTGCCAGGGCTGCAATGAATGTATTCCCTTAGAGACTGGGACTTCTTTCCTGCAGAGGGCCTGTTCCCAGGGCTGTTTAGGCTGTTCAACCCAGTGACCTAACCTCCTGGGACCTGCTTCCCTTGACAGATATTATTCCTTGTTTCTGGAGCTCGAGTGAGCAAGGCAGGCTCTGCTCTCTGTATAAAGCCAGACCCTGAACCTGCCCCCTTCCCAGCTGAGGGCAGGGGCAGGGTTCTGAGATCTTCGCTGGCCATTGCTGTGTAGCTGGTCTCTGGCTGGCTAGACCGGCTCTGTTACAATGGCTGAGCTTGCCTGGACCTGTGGCTTTACTGGGGCTAGCCTCTGTTCTGTGTTCTCTACACGTAGTGAATCCAGGAGTAGGCAGCAGGAACTCAGAGAAAAGCCTCAGACCGGAAGAGGCAGAAGTGACTCCCCAAAGGGCCTAGCTACAAGTTCACCTGCCATGCCACAAGGCCCTGGCCTGCCTCTCGTCACCAACATGTCTAGGCCCATAGGTCATGTCTCCTCACCTTGAGACCACCTCTCAGTTTTAACAACCGCCGGGTCAGAGTGGTGCAGGAATCAGTGCGGTCTGTGTACGTGCGTATCCAGGGGTCTACCTGAGTTGTCCCAGCAGGGGGATGCTGGCTGCCAGGACTGAGATGAGGAGGGGATCTGGGGCAGGTAGGGTGAGTGGACACCTCTTTAACTCTCTAGGAACTGAAGATGGTCAGCCTTAGAGGGTTTAGGGCAGCGAGAATATGGTGAGCCGGCTGTTGGGCAGGAGCAGATGAGGGTTATTTCTCTCTCTCTCTCAGGGCCTTTTCCCACACAGGGAACAGGCTTCAATTACTCCTTTAGGAAACTGCAAAGATGACCCCTGCGTTCTGACATCTTAGAGACCAGGGCTTCCCCCTTCCCCCAAAGGGGCTTCCTGAGCCAGAGTACGCCAGGCAAGGGTGTGGCTGCTCCGTTTCCTGGGCTCTGGTACAGACAGTGGGAGGCACAGGGGGAGGATGTGCAGAGGGACAGGCTGGGGCTTGTGGTGGGCCTTCCTTGTGTTTCCAGGCAGACTAGCACTGCTCAAGACACTCACGGGTCGCCACAAACAGCAGAAACGGGAGCAGTCAGCAACCTCAGAGGATGAGGAGCAGCCCTGAGCGGGCCCTCTGGAGGCTCCCGGAGGTGGGAGCCTAGTACTAAGCCCAGAGGAGTGGGAGCTGCTTGGTCCTTAAAGAATCTGGGAACAGAGGATGCTCACTTCAGAGGGAAGTGTTGACATCTGCCCTGGGTACTGGACAGCCTCTAGGGACCTGAATTAGATTTACTCACTAATCAGGGACGGGGTCATGTAGACTTCCTTGCCTTGTGTGCAGCCCGGCCCTGCGTGAGGCCACCAATGAGCAGTTATTCGTGGCAGCTGACACTTCCCAAGGGCTTGAGGTTGGCGTACAGGCAAGAGTCTGAGTGACACCCTAGGATAAGGCGTAGGGTGTAGGCCCGAGGGTTAGTTAGGTCCTGTGGCCAGTGTGAAGAGGAGTAGCCTGGTCAGGATAAGCCCCAAGCAAGATCAGCCAAGGATCCCGTCACCCCTGGCTCTCTGTCTATCCTGCTGCCTCCAGAACTGAAGAGCCTGCGTGGCTGGGAGGAAGGGGTGCCATGGAGGGTAGACATAGTGTACAGTGCAGGGATGGGAGGGGTCCTGGCTCCAGGTGTAGTGGAGCCATTGCCAGTAGCCGACATCATGGTCCTCTGCGGCTACGCCTTGGCTGCAGGCAGTCAGCATGGTGCTGTTACCTAATTTAGGCTTCACGATGCCAGTCTAGGGGAGCCCCACGCCTGGCCTGCACTCCAACAAGGCGTGTTGAGGCAGAGCTCCGACTCCCTCTGCTACAGGAAGCTGACTCCCAGAGGGCGCCGGCTGGGACGGGAGCCGGAGCTGGGGCTAGCAGCCCCATGGGCTGGTGTCTGAGGGGCTGCTCAGTTCAGCTGCCTTAGGAGGACCTGGGCTGGGAGACCCTATGTCTGTGGGTGAACCTGGAACCGGGCCCAGAGGTGAGGAACACCGGGCGGAGAGAGGGAAGCTGAAGGTGAGCCCGGGGCTAGTGCACTGTTGGCTGCCCACTGCCCACACTGCCCGGAGCCCGGAACTTTAGGAACCTAGTTAATCTTAGCTAATCTCGAAGGAGGTGAGTCAGGCCGCAGGGCCTGGGGTCTGGGCACGTGGAAGAGGGTCAACTCAGAGGCCTGGAAGAAACCAAGCTCTGCCTCAAGGAAGGGCTGAGGTGGAGGCAGGAAACTTCCCATCTTCCCGCCTGGACAGAGTCGAGCTGAGGAAGGTCTTGGCATGCTGGTGTCCACCATAAGTCAGGGTGAGAAGCTCCATCCAGACTTCAGGTGGCCAAGTCCCGCCGATTTCTCTACATCTCCTAAGGAGATGCTGAGGGGGAACGGAAGCCGCTGGAGGGAGTTGGCTCAGATAGCAAATGCCGGATGTGTAGTGAGAGGCGGAAGGGAAAGTTCCAGGCAGGGACTGAATGGAGACTGGGAGATGGGCTCCAGGGCAGAACAAGGAGGTTCGTCAGAACCTGGGGTGCCTTGAAAACCAGGGGCTTGGAGCTCAGCCAAGCAGGGCTGCCCTGGGCAGACCGTTGCCTGGGAGACCACAGGGGCCAGCCTCCACTCGGTGCATGGCAGAACAGGTGATGAGAGGGCCGAGCCTCTGGACCTAGAGTGATGCTCCATTGAGGGTCTGGAGCAGGGATGAGGGATGCCCACACAGGCTCCCTAGGTCGTCCTAGGCCCCAGCGTGCCTAAACGTTGGTGAGGAGCTTGGTATGGCTACGGGGCTACCTGTTCTGAGGTGTCCCAGGTACTCTGTCTTGCAAAGTTTGTTTCTATGAGGCTTGCTGGTTTCTGTCATGTCTCTGATGGAGCTCTGTAGAATGTCCTCCGGCAAGCAAGCATTTTGTACACTCCTGAGGGAGTTGGCAGCTTGGTCACAGTATTCTGCCTCCACCTGCTACTTACCAAAGGTGTGGGGCTTTGCAGACACCCTGTGCTCTTCTTGGATGACTTTGGCTCCCCTGCTACCTGGCTGTGCACCAGCCCTGGTGACCTATTTATTCACAAGTTCTTGAGGTACTGGACTACAACCCAGAACCCTCCAACAGGGGGAGCTGTGGTGCACACTGCCTTCCCTAGGTGGAGGTAGCCACACACACGTCCCCCCCCAACCCCCTCCCCAACCCCGCCTTACAGTCTCTGCTCCTTTGCCTTCTCTAGGTGTGTAATGAACTACAGTCCTACACTCCGTCTCACCAGGGGACACTGGTGACCCTGAGAGCAGAGGGACCTCAGATAAGTCTCCTGCTGATGACCAGACCCCTCTGCTGATCCAGGCTGGCTGCACCCAAATCCCAGAGAGTCCCCATCCTTCCAGGATGGCTCCCCCGCTGGACAGCGCTGTTGGTCCTACTTCATTGCCTGAGGACCCGGGGCCTGATCTGGACAGTAGGCGGCTCTTCCTGGACGCCAACGTTCTGCCTGTGGGTGAGTAAGGCCTCCTTCATGCCTGGTGCTTTTCCTGCTGAGTGACTCTGTCCCCTGAGCCAGGTGTGTGTGTGTATATGAATCCTCTCATGTCACCTGGGGAGGAGAGTCTGCCAGCTTCCCCCAAATGGGTTCTCCCATACCTGGGAAGGCAGCTAATATACACTGATCCTATGCATAAGCAAATTCTCTCTGGCTGGACACAGTGAACTGTACGCCTTACCCGGAACGAAGATTGCATTAACTCCTGGGTGCCAGCTGTCAGGACAGCACGGCTATCTGATGATGGAAGGACTCCAGGTCAAGCGTTGAGGTCTAAAGGAGTGTGGGGGATTCTCTGCTCACCTGTTTATAGTTTGCTGGATGCTCTGTCAAGGGGCGGGCCTGCCTCTGCTTGTGGGTGTGCGTGTACCCGCGTGTGCCCGTGTGTGCTGCACGTGTTCACGCCACACACTCTTCTGCCCATGGAGCCACATTCTCCAGATGTGCCCGGACAGGCCTCCCCACCTGAGGGTGGGGATCTGTCTTCTCAGTTGTGCGAAGTCCCTGCTCTATCTGAAATGGACACCAGGAAAGGGGGTGACTAGCTGGAGGAAGAGAGGTGAATGGAGCCCTAGCAGGCCCCCAGGTTCCTCCCACAGCCCTGACCCCAGCCTGAGTTGTTAGGTGCACAAACAGGCGTGGATCCAGGCGTGACCGTCCCAGGAAGGAGGATCTTGCTCTATGGCCCTCTTTCTTGTGTCTCCGCCTTGGGCTTAAGGTACCCTTGTCACTGAGTGCCCCACAGCCCCTCCCCACGCCTGGTTTGCAGGTCTTAGGTCTAGACTGAGTCTGCAGGTAGGGGCTGAAGATTTTTCTGGAAGGCCTGACTTTCTGAAGCAGCCCTATGAAGCAATGGGAAGTCACCAACTGAGTGGGTAGGACATGAATGGTACTTAGAATATTAGCCACGTGTGGATTGTTCTTAGTTTAACTAAAGCGGGTCTTGGTTCTTTGGGCTAGCACCTGCTCTGGCTAATGTCAGCTCAGCTTCCAGTGTGTGTGTGAGGGCGGGGAGGGAGAAAGGGAGGGGTTAGCCAGGTGCACCAGCTGCGTGTACTTGGGGTCTGTTCTGGGGCTGATCCCGGCCCACTGTGCTCTGGATCCTGGGTCAGGTAGCTTTCACAGTGCCCAGTCATAGTTGCTGTTACCGCTCTTTGCTGCGTCTTGACATCTTCGCTTTAGCAAATCACAGGAGATTAGACTTCATTTTCTGACAATCTAAGATGCTGAGGCTGTGGCCAGGGCAGATGGGCAGCGTAGGTTCAAGCTCAGGGCTCTGGACAGTGGAGCAATGTTGAATTCCCTTCACGGCCAACATTTTTCCCATGCAGTCTGTCCTATCCCACTCTGGTGTATCCGTGGTAACAGGTTTCATTTAGAGCAATTCACTCCACAGGCTGAGGGATGGGGGTGCATAAGAACTAAGAACTACTGTCTTGTAGGCCAGAGGCTTGCAGTGTTGGGGTGTGGCACCAGCTCCCCATGTCCATAGCCCCAAAGCATAGGGGTGCAGTCGGGAGCTCTGAGGCTATTCAGGCCCTGACAGAGTACATCTCGGGCTCTGTGGGCAGCTGCCTCCTGGTTCCTACACCCCTTCTTCTCCCCATGCCACTAGGGTCGTGGTGAAAATCAGAACTTGGGGGTGACTGGTGGGAGAGACACCATGGCACTCCTAGAAGGGACTAAAAGTTCCTAGATCACCTGGGAAACAGTCTTGGCAATCATCCGGAGAGGTGCAGTCCTGTAGACTGGACCAGAGAGGTTGACGGGGCTGCTGTCTTTACTTCGGGGGCTGCAGGCAAAAGTCTCACTTCTCTCCCAGTGTGGTTGGGGTTGAGATGGGAGACCCCAAGGGTCTGTCACCCACCATCCTGTGGCTGGCTCTGCCATTTTCAGTACATAGGTCCTTTGAGGTATGGGGGGTATTTGGAGTGACCCCCAGTGCTGAGCTAGTGATGCCAAGGGAGCCCCTGCTTCCACCTAGAATCCAGCCACAGCTGTTTGTGTGCTCAGGTGTTGATGAAACAGAACAGCCCTCAGAGACTGCCTGTCCCCTGCTCACCCAGGTACAGAGCTGGGCTTCTACTTCATTCGAGTAGAGACGGCCCAGCTGATCCAGGAAGGGGTTGGCTTGCTGAGCGATTGAAGCTGGGATGCTCTCCAGGGATAGAGGGTGTGTGCGCGCACGCGTGCGTGTGTGTATGTGTGCGTGCATGTGTGTGTATCCCAGGAATGCTTGCCAACTCCCGCCCATCACCTGAAGTGCCAGGAGAATGAGTTCCTGGTCACTGGGGATGCAGGCCAGCTGGAGCATGTCTCCCCGTGTCCCTCTGTCTCCCTGTGGCAGTTAGGCTGGGGTAGGGAAGAATCACAAGTGTTTGTGTGCAGGATGTGTACTCCAGGGGGCTTTCCCACTTCAAAGAGTGCTCAGATCCCAGCTCTCCCCTACCCCGGGGACTTCTCCAGCGCTGTGTCAGCCTCTCATGTTTTTTTTTTTTTTTTCTCTTGGCTATGAAAGCAAGTCTTGCTCAGAGGAGCCGCTCTGGAAAGCACAGTGTGAACTGTAAAGAAGCCAGTGAGACTCACCGGCGCCAAGCATGTCTCCGTTAGGGGGTTTGTGCATGGATTTCTGACTATGGCCCGGTGGAGTTTCTCCCACATCAACTCACCCGAATTTTCAGTGTGAACCCATCCTGGGGCTCAGGACACAGCGCTTCATTTTCCCCATCTTGGAGCTGTCTCCTGGCGCCTGATTGTGTGTGTGTGTGTATGCATATGTGTGTGTGCGTGCGTGCGTGCGTGTGTGCACATATGTGCTTGTGTGTGGAGGTCAGGGATTGGCTTCAGTGTCAGACTGAAGAGTTAGTCACTTTCCATCTTATTCTTTGAAACGGGGTCTGCCACTTGCTATGGCGGCTGGCTGGTGAGCTCCTGGGATCTGCCTGTCTTCACCTCCTGCCCGCCGGGATTATGGATGTTTGCTGCAGACCCTGCCTTTTTATGTGGGTGCTGAACTCCTCAGGCATGGCAAGTACTTTCCCAAGTGAGTCACTTGCCTAGCCCCTAATTTGCTTTGAGTATACCAGACAAATGCTTTACCACTGAGCTACACTCCTATACTTTTTATTATCTTTTGCTTTGAGACAGGGTCTCGCTGAGTAGCCCAGGCTATTCTTAAATGTTGCCTGTAGCCCAAGCAGGTCTTGGGCTCAAGGTCTTTCTCCCTCAGTCTCCTGAGTCCCAGAACCCTGGATTTTGATGGCTGCCTTCGGCACCCATGGGTCATCAGCCAGTGTCTAGTACATTTTGAAGTGAAACTACCACCAGTGTTGCTGCAGGGGAGTCTGGCAGCTTGTCCAATTTGGAAACTCGTTTCCAGGAGGCTGTGGGTATGAGGCAGCATTTGATGTCCTCTGGGTTCTTTGAAGTTCAGCTTGCTGAGCAACCGGAGGAGGGGCCTGGCTGTGTGAGTGACAGCGAAGCTGTGTGCTGGCCTGGCCTGGCCTGGAACCTGTGGGGTGCCCCATTGCCGGTCCAGCATTAGCCCTGCCGGGTGCAGAAGCAGAGTCTTTTCTTTTTATAAAAGAAATCGCATCTGTCTGTCTGTCTGTCTGCACGTGCGAGCATGCAGCATAGGTGTGGGGGTCAGAGGACAGCTTTCCTTCCACTAGGTGGGTCCTGGGGACTGAACTCTGCCTGACAGACTTAGCAGTTAGCATCTTTAGCTTCTGAACCATCTCGCTGGCCCTGGAACCTTTTCTCAAAGGCAGAAGGATGCATGGACTGTCCTGGAAGACATCTGTGACTAGGAACGTGGCCTAATAGCAGCCGCTTAGGAGCTCCCTGGGGTTGGAGGCGTGTGTGAGTTGGGGTGGAAGGTGGAGAAAACCTTGTCAAGAGAACCCGGAGCCGCTGTGGGATCCTCTGGGAGCAGCTGCTGGGCACTGGAGCCCAGGTGCAGTACTTCCTCTTTCTGATCTAAAGTGATTGGCTGGTAGCCCCAGCTATCCTTCTAAGGATGAGAGACTGGGATTCAGAGGAAGCCGCTGACGAAGGATTGGTGGCAGGGGAGACCATAAGCCATTAAAGAGCTGGTTCAGAGACACTACTGCAGGAAGCCCGAGGCGTCCTGGCAAGGTTCCAGCTCGGGGTGGACTCAGTTTGGGATACCTGGCCAGAGGAGTTGGGAACTAGCTGGCCACCTGGGACTTTCACTTTCAGAGTCTCTCACTGTGGCTAGGTATAGGGCGCTGGAGCCTCCTCTCTCTCAGGGCATGCCACTGGGCCGAGCCTTGTCCCTGGGAGGAGGGAGAGCTCCTGGCATGTGTGGCCAGGTACTAGGCTATTCTTGTCTCCTTGTCACTGGCCCTGGGTATGTGCAGGAGACCCAGTCCCATCGCAGTGTCTCCCGTGGGCTGGATTTCAGAGGTCGGTGCGGGTCTGCAGAGAGAGGAATGTGTAGGCAGAGCGGTCAAGTCCAGCTAGGGTATCTAGAAGGAGCAAGGGGGACATGAAGTCCTGTTTAGCCTCCGTCATCTCTGTTCTCAGGAGTGGGTACATAGCCTGGCTGGGCTCTCTCTTGTTGCTGAGATAGCTCTGTGGGCCTGGTACACAGTTGATGCTAATGGTTGGTACAGTCTATTAGCCCATAAACAGTTGGTCCCAGAGGGCAGGCAGTGTGGTCAGTGAATGAAGACCTAACAGTTGATGTTAATGGTTGGTACAGCCTGTTAGCACATAAACAGTTGACCCCAGAGGGCAGGCAGTGTGGTCAGTGAATGAAGACCTAACCTCTGGGTGAGGAATCTATGGGTCCTGCTTTTTTTCCCCAGCCTCCCAGTGAGTGGTCAGCAGTGGTTCAGAGTCCTGGTGGGCTGCCACCTCCTCTTCTCTGAGCATGATGTTCTGTTTTGGAGACTCGGGTTCTCCCCTATCCCCAGTGCTCTCCCCGTTGCTTAACTTCCATTCCAGCCCATGCCAACTGGGTGTGGCCATGGCCATCTAGATGGCTCCAGCTGAATGCCAAGCTCAACTTCAGCTCTCTCTGTTGCCAAATAGTTCCGACTCCACCAGAGTCCCTCTGCTCAAACCCATGTTATCCACCCACCCCGTGGGGCTCCTCTGTGCCTCAAGCTCTGTCCATGTTTCCTGTCTCTTCAGCTTCTGCCCCATCTGAACAGCCCTCAGATCTCACTCCCTAGCTGAGCAGGGGCCAGTGATCACACCGTCTGCTTCTTCTCCCAACCCACAGATGTATACATAAACATACACATGAACGTGTAACACGCAACATGTTACACACACACACTGAACTCACGACACACGTGCATAGTCACCCACCCACCTGTCTTGGAGTTCACCTGCCAGCATCTCACCTGGGTGGCTAAGGGTCTCACTGACCAGCCCCTCCCATCTCTCTAGCCTCCCTCTGTTCTCCCCGCAACCCCGCTCTGCTCCACCACCTGCACTAAGCCAATCACACCCCACCTGTGTCCAGAACCCCCTGCTGGGCCCCCAAGTCCCCAAAGAATCTACTATTACAGATTGGTTGTATGCTTACTTCACACCAGCCGCCGGGCAGAGGACCCTCCTGGCAGGGTACAGCAAAGATCAGCCGGGTGCCCTGGGCATGCTCAGAGATCACCTGTGGCCAGCTGTACAGCAGGAGGGTGATCCCTTGAATGAATGATTAGCCTAGCAGAGGGCGCTGCAGTGGAAGGAAGGGAAGGAGGCTGAGTCTTGCAGGTGCATCCTGTCCTACCAAGGACCCGGGATATCCTTACCCAGTGTCCAGGAAAGGGATGCCAGGACATCCCTGGCTTGAGCAACTGAAGAAATATCTTCACCCTGAGCTGAGAGTTGCCCCAGCACCGTCCATACGTCTCCACTGGCATGGTGGTTCATATTATTTTGAACACCGTAGCAAACCATCAGCCACAGCATCCCAGTCCATGTTTTTGTCCCCCTCCAGGTTTTCCTAGGGTCTTGCAGGCTGGGAGACCTCTAACATCTACCCACCACCCTTCCACCTTCCACCTGAGCTAGAAGGACCTGATGGCTCTAGTCTCAGGAGCACTTTCTCTCAAGGTCCCAGGGGATGGAGAGGCCTAATGGGTTTGCTTTGGAGGAATGTCCAGGATAGTCTTATGTCTGCCGATCTACCTGGGGCTTCTCCTTCCTCAGGCCTTCTTACCAGGGATGCTCTGGTCAGGGGTCTAGGATGGCACAGAAGGGGCAAGGCTGGCTCATGGGTGCCCTATCCTGGAAGACCTAGATTTAAGTATTGCAGTCCATCAAAGGAAGCGGCGGTTTGGGACAGGGTCCCCAGGTTTCAGACACCCCGAGCAAGTAACTTCCTTTCCAGGTACCTCATTTTCCTCACAGGAGGGGCCAGTGAGATACCTAAGGGCCAGCAGTATCCAGAGAGATGCCTCTGAGCCTTCCAGGGTTTGGATGCCTTGCCCTGAGCCAGAGGTCAGGTCACCATCCCCACAGTGCCGGCTAGGTCAGGACTTCCTTTCCTGGGTGCCAGACCTCAGGACTTGTGTGTGGGAAGCAAAAGCTGTGGGGAGAGAGAGCCAGCCCTGCACGTTATCTTGATTTCTGATTGAGAACGGGACGTCTTAAGACCAGATGCTGGTAGAAAAAGAAACACACACTTTCTAAATTTAGTCAGTTGAGAATTGCACATTTACCCAATTAGACGTATTGATTTGGCGAGCGTGTGCTTGCTCTCTCGGCGGTGCCCCGGCTATGCCTCTTGCTGCCTCTCTGTGAGCATCCCTGCAGGCCTGTGTGTCCATGGTGGTGACCGCTGGCTGCAGTCTAGGTCTCTAAGCCGTGTTCCTGCCCTGAGCCATCTGTCGCATCTAGAGCTGGACTCTGCTGTCAGCAGGGGAGTGTCTCAGGGTGAGGTAGCGGGGCCAAGCCGCCAAGGTGGGACAATACTTGAAGATACCCAGAGCCAGAGCTGTTCGGTGTGTGTGAGAACAATGTGCACATGGCTCCCCACCTACAAGGAACTCACACTTTAACAAGGAAAATTGACTTAAAACAATGGCAATGCCACGTCCTGGGTCACCGTGAAGAACAAGGCAACCCTGGGAAGCTGTCCAGGGTTTGGGAAGCAGGCAAAAAGGATGGGGCGTAAGAAGTAGGAGGAAGTCTCTGTGCCAAGTTTTGGAGGGAAAGGATTATGATGTAGCCAGCACCCCAACAGCCCAGTGGGTATTTCAGAGAGGCCAGCAGGCCTGGTTGGGATGAGAGTGGGGGCTGTATTAGAGACCTCAGGCAAGAAGGCTTACTGGGTCACGGGATCCTGGGAGGCTCTTGTGTTTCAGATAGCGGTGGTCTAGGGGGCAGGCTGTCTACTCTGGATGCTAGAATTGAGTCAAGAGCACCTTGCTATCACAGTAGGTGCATGCACCTGCCACACTGTGTGTGCGTGTGTGTGTTCAGGTACATACTTTTGCACATGCATGCATGCGTGCATGACAGGGATCCTGCTTCTAGCAACCCATGTCAGTTCAGGAGGGACCTTCCATGCTCCGGACAAAGCCATCACTGTCTGGGGAAGGTGTATGTGAGCATGATCTGGAACATACTGCCTATTCCATGTCCAGAAAACAGAGGGAGCTGGTCTGTACCCAGCTCTGGGGATCTCTAAGCTTGGACAGAGGTGCTTGGGACTGTCACACTGAGAAGGAGCCTTTGGAATGGCTGGGGATGAGCAAAGCCCAAGAGGAAGCCCAGCCTTCCAGTGCGAGTGGTTACCCGGACAGTACCCGTTACAAAGTTGCAGAAGCCAAGAAACATTGGCACCACAGGTACGCTCGCAGAACGCTCCATGGTTTCCCTGCAGGAATCTCATCCTGGCCTATGTTTGGCTGCCGTCAGCACTTGGCGTATACTAGAAGTATCTGCTCGGGCAGGAGGCTGGGATTCAGGCACTCTCAAGACATTTCTAAGAGCCTCTGGCTTCTACTCACTTACCCTGTCACACTTGATTTATTTTAAAGATTTTAGTTTCAATTGTGTGTGTTCGTGTGAGTGCAAGTACCTACGGGGGCCAGAATAAGATGTTGGCTCCCTTGGCAATAGAGGTACAGGCAGTTATGAGCTATCTGGTGTGGGTGTTGGGAATCAAACTGAGGTCCTTTTCAAGAGCAATACTGTACTTAACTGCTGAGCCCTCTCCCTAGCTCCTCATGTACACTTCATTTATTCCTCCTTTATCCTCTTCTGGACACAGGGGTCCTAAGAAAGTCTATGCTGTCAGGGAGGGAGTGGAAGATGGGAGTGTGTGGTTCAGGCCTGTGCGTTATTATGCCCTGTGTGTGGAAGTGGGTGGAGAGAGAAGTTGCTGGAGATTGCTTTCCAGGAAAGGAAGCCAGGTAGAGTCTGGGGACTGTGTGTGCCTGTGTGATCAAGGCAGGAGAAGTACAGAGTTGATACCACAGGCCCCTGGGAAGGAGGTCTGATTAACGCGGCCTCAGCTCCTGGAGCAAGGCTCCGGTCATCTTTCCTGGTGACGATGTATGGTATGACTGGGGGTTGTGGCTGTGCTAGGAATACCTGGTGCTACTTACCCCGGGCAGAAACCAAGCACACCCAGCTTCAGTCAGATGAGGCATTCCAGAAGGTGTCTAACAGAGCCTCGAAAGCAGAGTGTCTTGGGGTTCAGGTGCCCCACAGGTATGACGTGTCATCTCTCGTGAGTCAGCTTTGGTCCCAGGATCTATGGCAGAGCTAAGGAATCAGAGGGTGGCTTAGGAGAGTCATGGATGTGTAGAGAACAGGGAGTTTGCATCAGGGGAAACTAAGGCTGGAGGGGAGGTCCTGGGCATCTCATAGATCTGTAGGGTCTGGGGCACAAACTCTTTACGTCATTAGACCACAGCCAATGAGTGGAGAAGATCTGCCCTGGGACGAAAAGAACAGACAATATTTGTCCCGAAGGATGCCCTTATAGCTCCATATAGCTCCGTTCCACATGCGTCTCCTGCACCTTGCCCAATCCCGGCTTAGAAACCTGCTCCCGGTATGCAGCGATGGGTCTCATCCCAGATTGATTTTCTCCTGCTGGGTGACATTCAGGGTTTGAGTCTCCTCATTGGGTCATATGCCCTTCTTTGGCTAAGATTTCCCATCCCGTTCTGAACCATCCCAGGCCAGACCATAAAACATAGAGTCCAGGACCCTATTTGGTATGGAAACAGCACAGAATGGGCGTAAGGGCCATGAGTCCTCTGCAGTCTGGGGTCTGGGAGTGACTTGCTGGCAGGATGGGACCCTGCCTGGGCTATAGTTGGCAAAGTGGGTTGACCAGGAAGCTGCTTCTCAGCCCCTAGCCAGAGCATCCCTAGGAGGGTAGCACAGGTGTGATTGGGACATTTTCTCTTGGCCCTTCCCCCTCTGCCTCTCCATCCCTGCTCACCACGGGTGGGGGTGAAGGTGGGGGCACCCTAGGAAGAAAAGAGCTAGGGGCTACCGAGAAGCCTAATTTGGTCCCAAGGATCCAGGCCCTGCCTATGCCAACAACTATGGATACCCTCCAGGACCTGGGACAGCAGGGAGAGGCCAGTATTCTGTTTGCAGTCCCCACCCTGGTCCTTTCTCCAGGCCTGAGCAGCGGTTTCCAAGACAGCAGCACCAAGCCCCCTCCCACTCTGACCCAGAATCAGTTCTCCAGAAGGGAGCCAAGGGATGTTCCTATCCAGCTCTGAGGGCCGACCCTTTTCCACTGGTCTTGGGACTGTCAGCGCTCTGCATGTGACCCCTGACATTTTGTTTGGGGAGAGGTGACCCAGACCCTCCTCTTCAAGCACCTGGGGTAGAATGGGGGGCAGAGAGCAATGACCTCCCGCTCAGGGCTTTGCTTTGGCAGCCTCCAGATGGGGGAAGCGCTCTCGGCCCCGCCCCCTCTGGTTCAAGGCTCTGGCCACGCAGAGGCAAGGGGGGAGGCTGCGGGTGCATCTTTGCAGAAAGAGTACTTTGGTTGCGGCGGGTGTGGGGAGGGTGCTAGCCCCGCTGTCTGCTCCGTGCCCGCCCGGCGTTCGGTCTCTGTGCGTTGCGCTTACCAGAGGTTCCACGTTGCGCCCCGCTCTATGCGCAGCGCAGCCCGGGCCCCCCCAGGCCCCCTCCCAGCGTGGGGCGGGCAGGGGGTGTGGTGCGGGCGGCACGAGTGACAGCGTGCTCCTCGCGCGGCGCCTCCACGGGGCTCAGTGTCACAGCGCCCGAATGTGCTGCGCGCACAGCCCGCCGCGGGCCGCCAGCCCTGGCGAAGCGATGCCCTCGGAACCTTAGCCCGAGTCAGAGCCCGGCCACTGACCACCCGAGTCCGCGCCCTCCTTGCCATCTCGCTGCTGTCAACGCGGAGACAATGGACGCGGGAGCCGCCCCGCAGAAGCACAGTAGGTGCCACTCCTGTTGCTGCAGACACCGGGCTGGGGCGGGTAGACGCGCGGGGGCGCCGCTGCTCCTGGCCCGGGTAGGGGCTGCGCTCGGGGAGGGGGGACTTGCGGTTCCTGAGCCGCATGCGGGGCTCAGCTGCTTCTTTTCTCCATTTGGGCACCCGTGCGCAGGTGGGATCGCAGCAGGACAGGCAGAGAGAGGTCCAAGGCTCTCTAGGTGGCCTCAGGTACCGGATGCTACCCCCTGCAAACTTTCCTCTCCAGGTTTCAGGACGGTGTCTTACTGTGACTGTGATTCTGTGTGGAAACTGACCCCTGCCCGGGTGGGGGTGGGGACGCCCCTACTTCCTACTTAGCGGTGCAGCAGGACCACTGCCGCGTGAGTCCACCCCAAGTGCTGGGTGGACAGCTGCAGCACAGTTGAACACCTCACACATCTGCCTGGGCCGGAGTGGGCTGCACCTGCCCAGCCCCCAGCCTTGGACTCTGTGGGGCCAGGTGGGAACCACATGATCCTGGATGGCGGTGTGGGGGGGAGAGTTCAAACGTCCACTCTGTGTGGTGAGTCCTGGGGCTCTGGGCCTTCAAGTCCTTATAGGGCGTCCTGTAGGGTTCTAGAGTCCTCTAGAACTCTCTAAAGGGAGATGGCAAAGAAATAGGTCTCCTCTCCTCTCCCCTCGCCCCCTCTCCTCCCCTCCCTCCATCTCCCCTCCTTTCTTCTCTCCTTCCTTCATTTCCAGCCCCTCTCTAGGCTGGCTGGTGACAATTGAGGCATATGAAGTGATCACAGACTCCGTCCCAAATCAGGCCTTTGTCCCCAATCTTGTTGCGTCACCACGAAGAGGTACCAGTGTACACACCTTGCTTCCTAATGCCCTGGGTTCCGGAGGTAGTACCCACTATTCTACCCTTCTCATGCCTGGGTCACAGTACTGAAAACATCCATCCAGGGATGCCCACTGGTGTTCCACCAGGACCCCTGAACAAAGAAAGGCTCAATTTAGAAGCTGCAGCTGTGGAGGGAGTCTGGGCACCATGGACAGGAGCAGGTCAGAGGTCAAGCCTACCTTCTGAGCTCTTAAGAGTCCTGGCCCTAGTTACCCCTATCCAGAACCTCTGCATTTACTCCATAGCCACTTTTTCTCCAAGTCCCCATGAGAAGGGCTGGACTTTAGATAGAATGGGGTTCAGGTGGCAGCTGGCGTGTGCCTTTGGCTTACGTGGGGAGCCCTATGGTCCCATTCCCAGAGGCTTAGCTTCTTGGGGGGTCCAATGTAAGATGACAGCTGACCCCTCACACTCTTGGAAAAGGGGAGATTGGATAGTGGATTGGCCTGAGAGTCGCTCCACAGTGTGTGCTGTTTGGAGCTCCAGGGTTTGGCTTGGTAGCCTTGATGCCTTGGAGGAAGCTGAGTAAGCCTGGGGCTGAGGCAAACACTCTCTTCTCTCTCTGTGTCATTCAGTAAGACCAATACACTGCTATTGGGTAACAGCCGGCTGTGGGGTTCAAAAAGCTTTTTAGAGTGACGGTGGGTCCTCCACTGAGTAACCCTTCAGATAATGCTTCGGCTAGACCCGTGGCCCTGGGCCCCCTGCAGGTCTTGCTGCTTACGAGGGAGAGAGCCCCCCCTGCAGACCCTCCTGGGGATAAGAAGCCCTGGTGCCTGAGGCTCTCAGTCCTACCACCAATAGTTCAGGTTACGTAATCCCCCACCCCACACATGGCTTGCTGTAATCGGCAGCAGCCAGGTTTGACAATGTGAGTTGTAATTGGATTTTAATTTTTAATGCCTGCAATAGATGAAGAGCTATGGGCCAATTTGTATAGACTCAGTTACTCTGCGCCTAACAGGACTACTTCATTAGCTGCCAACTATCGCACCCACCCTGCCTCCTGGGCTCCTGGGAGGGGTGATGAGCCTGGCCCAGAGCTGCCAGTGACCCGAGGGCAGCCTGCCACCTGCTGCAGTGGAGGGACTGCCTAGGGAATGGGCTACCTCCTGGATCTCAGCGTGGACTGCGGATGGGGCAGAAGGACCCCTCCTGCTGCCTACCACTCCTCCTGTATCCCTGCAGTTCCCAGCTTACATGGGGCTCTGTCTGCCCTTGGCTGCCAGGAAAGGGGTCGCCATCCAGGACCCAGGCATCAGGATGCCCAACCCAAGCTGCAGCTGCCTGCTCTTGGCCAGGGTTCTTGACCCCAGGGCCAGCAGGCACAGGTGGCTTTGGGTCCTCCGGACTCCCAAGTCACCCTGAGAGCTCTGGGTGGGGATGGGAATCAGGACTGCAGCAGGTCTCCTAGGTACTGTGCTGGGGGGGGCACTGGGGGGGTGGCACCTGGCCTCCACATAAACTGAGGAGCACGGTCCTTTCCCAGGGGTTCCTCCCACCTCCCCAGCTGGAGGGGTCCCAGGGCGAGGCGCTCGTCTGCGACCGCCCTTTAGATTATTCTTAGGTCTGTTGTGTAACAGGCAGCATCGCAGGCAGATGGAGGAAGGGCTCCTGGAGATGTCTCCAGTGGCAGCAGCTAGCCAGCCGGGAGTGAGCTTTTGTCCTTTCTGCCTGCCCAGCACAAAGGGACAAAGGAGACTGCTTCTGCCGCCCAGTCCCGCCAAGAGCTGGCCATTCTGGAGAGGGGCTCAGAGTCATGGGGTCTCAGTGCCCCTTGGCCTCCCAGGGCTCCCTGAGTTGAGGATGAACCTGACTGGGAGCTTCTCAGACTCCTGCCTCTGTAGCCTTCATGCTTACACACGTGCGTGTGCGTGTGCGCGCGCGTGCGTGTGTGTGCATGTGTGTGTGCGCATGTGCGCATGTGTGTCTGTGTGTGTGTGTGTGTGTGTGTGTGTGTGTGTGCATGCCTATACTCTCCTCCCAGATGAATTCTGAACAGGGCTTTGAGGAGAGAGTAGAAGTGCCCACCCTGGGTCCAGAGTTTCCTGCCCCTTGGTCTTCTTCCTTCCCCACCCCACTTTCCTCTCCCAGCAACTTTCAAGCTGAATTCCAGGGTCTCCACCTCCACAGGTTGGAGCAGGCTCCTCGTTCCTTTTTTTCTGAGCTCATACTGGGTATCAGACCCCAGTGGGCAGGGCGTGTCAGGAGGAGTCATTTCTGATGACAAGCAAGAGGGACTTTGGAGAGACTGAGAGGCCAACGAGACTATGGAGCGGACTCTTCCTGCCATCAGAGGCTGCTGGAGAAGGCCCCATAGATCCCAGTTCGCCTGTATCCTGTGGACTCATGGCCTTCGTCACCTCACCCTTCCCCCATCTTCTGAGATATCTATATATCCTGGAACACCTGTGCAAATACCTGGGCACATACATACACGAATATGTGTATATAGCTTACACATACATGCATAATCTACACGCTTCCATAGACCTACTTCCAAGGCAGAGGCACCAAGTCAGCCTGCGGATGGAGCAAACTGGCTGGCATCTTTTTTTTTTAAAGAATCAAAACAGGGTATCACTTTGTAGCTCAGGCTAGCCCTGAACTCCAGACAATCTTCCTGCCTTAACCTCCCAGGTGCTGGGATTCCAGGCACGTGCCACCTCACGTGCTGGCTTTAGCTCGCTGACGTTCTCGAGGCTCATGCTCTCTCCCGGGACCCTGATGTGTGTAAAGGGTATCAGAGAAACGAACTGTGCAGGGGCTTGAAGCTCTGGGTCGCTAATCTACTTAAGACCTACGATTATGACCCATCTGCTGAGAACCTAAAATGCAGGGGTCGCTGGGGGATGGTGAAGGACAAGCTTCTGAGGTTCTTGGTCCGTGAGGACCCAGGGAGGCCACTGACCTAAGCGCCGTACCAGAACCTCCAGTTTAGACTCTTGTCATGGGCCAGCCTAGATCTGGACTGGGGTCACTTGCCGATCTGACGCTTTCATGGGGCGCCATGACATCTGGTAGTTGTTCTGTCTGTGTGAGTGTCCCCCTGAGCTGACGCAGAGGTGCCCAGAGGTGACACTAAGGATGTTTGTGCAGCGCATAGGAGTTTGGAGTCCTGTGGGCAGCGGGGATTGGGGGATGGGTTTGCTCTGATCCCTCTAACGGGTTATGGGAGCAGGGAGGTCACCTAACCACCTGTGAGTCCCTTTTTCCTCTTCAAAGTCACATTGGCAGCCACCCGCTCCAGTGATGCTGCAAGCACTATCTGGGCCATTTAAGGAAGCACACGGCTCTGTGCTGGACTGGGGAAGTCTCAGGGCCCTGTGGCTGCTGGGACCTTCCTTCCCTACAGGAAAGCCTTCGTGACAGCTAGCCTGGACTCTTCTTCCCGGGACTCCCAGTGGTCCACCCCAGCATGAAGGTTATCAAAGAGGTTGCTGGAACCAACTGCCACACACTGATACTAGTCCTGGTGGCCGCAGGCCTGACGTGTCAGGTGCGGGTGGGGTGGTGCTCCTGCTGAAGGCTCTGTGGGAAGGCCCTTCTGTCATCATCTTGTGGCCATGGTCCTCTTTGGCATCCGTATGTCTGCACAGCTTCTCTCTTTGCCTCTCTCTTCGGTGTCCTCTGCGTTCTGCCTTCCACACTCTGTCTCTTGAACCTTCCCCTTTCTTCTGTGAGGCTCATTGCTCCTGGTGGAAGGTGCTGTCCACACCCTGGCCCCTGTACACTGCAGATGGCCATGGCCAAGGCTCCTGAGCCTCTTGCCCTGTCCTACCTTACCCCGGGTCCCCGATGTGACATGTGAGCAGGAACCTACCATTGGACCAGGATGGCTGCTGATACATTAGGCCTCTTGGGTAGCCACAGGTGCTCAGGGTCATCACCTCAAGGTCACCAGCTTAGCCTTATTTGCAAAGATGCTTTCCCAATGTACCCACACTTGTGGGTTCCAGGGACACACACACATCTTTGTCATCACTCTGCCCACCTCAGTGGTCATGCCATCTACCCTGGCATCTCCCTGACTCAACACTGATGAGCCAGAATCGGGCACAGATCTCCTGCTACCGAATCCCACAGGCTTGTGGCATGCTGATGGTCTGAACATGGCTATTCAGCTGGGGAAGTCCAGGTTCTCCCCACCCTCGTCTCTAACTGGGCTGCCACTGTCTTCAGAGGCTACTAGGATAAGTGGAGAAAAGCTGGGTTCTCCCAAATGTCTTTTTCTTTAGGTCTCCAATCAATGTCTACTTCGAAATAGCAGGTTGGGCCCCTGGGCTGCCAGGTATACACACAGCATCCGTTCTTCCCTGGCAAGGCCACGAAGGCTGGGCAGTAGCTTTTCCAGGAAGACAGGATGGGGCCCAGCAGGGTAGAGACCTCAAGCCTGGGACTGGACAGGCAGGTTGGACCTTGGTAAGCTCAGCCATGGTGTCTTCTATTGTGTAGCAGCCTCTGATGGACAGAGCTGCCCACACTATGGTCCTTGAACATGGTAGAGGGCAATGGCTAAAGAACTTGAACCTCTTACTCTGTCCCATCCCACCTCTGATCTCGATGCTCCTCTGAGACTCAAGTCTTTCCTGTAGAACAGTGACCCTAGATGGCTGGTCAGTAGCTGCAGGTACCTGTGGCGTGTGAACAGGAGAGTGGCATTGAGCCAGGATGGATGCTAGGACTCTGAGCCTCAGTTCCCTTGAGCTCAACCCTAATGACTTGCCACTTACTGGGAAGAGCAGGACTGTTGCTTTGTACACACTGTCTCAGCATCTCCACTGGGCTTTTCTGAAATACCCCGGAAAGCCTGTGGCACCTGTCCAGCTCAGCTGTGTCCCCAGGGCTTATCCAGGTAGACTGCTTGGGGCAGAGACAGCTCTTCTGGTGATTACTCCATTGTTGTGACCGACACTAGAGGAGCAGGCTGATTTGGTCTGCAATGGTGGCCTGAGGCTCTGGTTCTTTCTGAGATTTTTTCAGGTGGCTCCTTTCCTTGCTGGTGGCCCTCCCCCATAGGGTTGCTGTCTTCTGGGTACCTTGTTAATAAATTACGAAAGACCCACTTTTCCAAGAACTCCGATCAATTCCTCGAGCCTCTTGCACACAGTGGGGACGTGCCGGTCTTCTGGGAGGCAAAGCAGATGCGAAAGAGGCCAACTAACAAGCTGGTCCTCCCTGGCTGGTCCTCCCTGGTGTCTCTTCTTGCTCCACAATCCCCAGAACTGCCACACTGTTCCTCGCTCAGATGCTCCGGCCAAGTCGCCCACGACCAAGTTCAAGGTCCAGAGCAGGTGCAGGGATCTATGGCCCACCTAGGTTGTTCCAAGTGGCTCTGACAGGCCCCTCGGGCTCCACAGTGCTTCTAAGGATGCACAGGCTGGAGCTTGTGTCCTCTGGGAAGCCTGGCTCCAGCACTGCCCCAGGCTGCAGCTACTTCTCACTTACCAGAGGAAGCAAGGAAAGCCAGCCTGTCCCTGCTCCTGTTGGCCATCTCTGGAGAAGTGTGCCTTCCAGTGAGCCTCTGGACTGACGCTGTGGAGGGAGTGGAGGAGGGGTGGGCTTGGGGCCAGGTCTACACGTGACCTCTCCTGTTCCTGGAGGGAGTTAGTTACCAAGGGCTCAGTTTCCTCATCTGTAAGAAGCGGATGGGTGGCACTGGCCATGAAAGTGGTTAGAAAAGGCGAGGAACCTGCTAGAAGGCTTCAGTGCTGCCCATCCTGGGCTTCCTGGTTCCAGGGGAAGAGCATTTAGCTCCAAGGAGACACCCTGCCCTTGAGCCTTGTCTCTTGGGCCCATTGCTTGGATATACTACCAACCCTCCCCTCCCCCGGTCCCTGGAACATGGTCTGGGATGAAGCTTAGATGGGTCTGTATAGCAGACAGTGGACACCCTTGGGTGTCCCGTGAGTTTCATGTTGCCAAGATGCCAGGTTACTGCCCACCCCCCACCCTCTTCAGATGATGGCAGGCTGCTGGGGCTTTGTTTTAGGTCCTAACTCGGGGAGTCCTAGCCGTATGTGTCTCCTCCAGCCCCGATAACGATATGCAGTATCCTCTTCGATGCATAAGACAAGTGAAAAATTGTAGCCAAGAACACGGCTAATGAAGATGGATTTCAGGGCTGTGCCGATCAATGCCTGCCTTGGGGAAGCCTGGTTAGCTCCCAGCAGCTGGAGAAGGTGACTTCCATAGAGCCCTGCTTTCAGAGTAAGGCCCTCCTGCCTGTTCCTTATCTCTTCCAGCCCTAAGAAGTGTCACCAGGAACCACAGTCCATCCCGTTCCATCTCTGTGGATCACAGCCCTGCCAGGGAAGTGACCCGGATCTGCTGTGGGCCCTCTAGACGCAGATTCCTGTGGTTGACCATGCCAGTGCCAGCCGTTCTGAGGGGCTAGGGGGATGGGCCTTATTCCCCTGAGTTCCACTGCGCTGGACCATGGTGCTCTTGGCCTCATCCTGGCTGATGATTCAGGCCCCAACTGCAGGGGAGGTACTGTCGTCTGCATGCTGGTACGGAAGTGTCTGTTCACACACACAGAAAAAACACATTCTGAGCCCGGGATCTTTGTCATCTTAGAAATGCCATGTCTGTTAAGTGAGGGCTGTGTTCTGCCACGGGCTGGTGGGGTGGGAGAGGAACAGAGCCTACCCTAGGCTTCCTGGTTTTCTCGTCAGATGGGATGCCCCTGGGCATGGAAGTGGGGGTGGTGGGCAGCCCTTGCTGCACCCTCAAGCTGTTTGGAGTATTGCTCCGTTGTCCTCCAAAGTCACGGGGAGCCTCATATCCATCCAAGTTAACAGAAAGCCAAGACTAAAGAGGAGCTGGGATACGTGTTGGACCGAAGGCTGTGGACCCTCGGGGAGCAAGCCGGAGACTCCCTAGGAGCTGCGGAGGCCTGGGTTCCTCCACCTGGGCCTTGCCCAGTGGGTGAGCAGCACTGCGGAAGTATTTCATCTCAGTTCAAAAGCAGCAGCTGTTGTCCCGGAGTGAGCCTGTGGAAAAGGGCTGTCGTGGGGACTCGGAGTCCTTGATCCTGCCCCTTCCTGCCTGGCCTACCCTATCTATCTGCCCCTGCTCCTAGCAAATCTTGAGGAGTGGAGCTGTGAGCATGGGGCAGGCTGGGGCTGGAGTCTGAGGCTGGGGCTAGAACGATAGCCAGAGAGGCTGGGGCTGGGACTGGGGCTTGGGCTACTGCAGAAGGCTAGGCTGTGTCAGGAGGCTAGGTAAGCTTGCTTCTCTTAAGAGCACCTGTAAGAGAGCCACAGGCAGGCCTAGGGAAGTGTCATAGGGACAGAAGACAAGGCCTGGTAGTCCATCTCGGTTCTGGGAGGGAAGGTGCTGGGCAGCTCCCTTATCCAGCCTCCTAGGTCTTCAGATAGTCTTTCTTGGTCTCCGGTCTCATTCACAGCAATGCACAGTAAAAGCCCTTACTTGGATGGCCATGAGTTCCATGGAACCCTGAGAGAGGTTTCCCTTAGAGGGTCCTGTCTGGGCTGTACTGTCCAAGGGCTGGACCAGGGAAATAGCCAAGGAACAGACCTTGCTGGTTTCCATCCCTCTCCTCCCTCGAACCCCAGCTGAGTGTTCCACAGCTGGTCACCCCATCCTGCTTTGGGCCACACCCACCCCACCTCACACTGTCTGACAACAACCTCTTGCTGGTCCGGTTCCTGAAAGCTGACAAAAGTTGGAACTATTTATCAAAACAAAGAAAAACAGGCCCACCCCTAACCCTCTCGACACTGCTGCTTCCTCTGCTCAGCATGGGCTACCATGCTCCCCGATGGCGCACATGAGACAGAGGTCACCTTATGTGTGTGTTGACAGCTGGTCCTGTCTTGGTCCCATCTTGATGATGAGGAACTTGAGTCTGGAGGGGGAAGGACTTGCTGGGGTCTCAAGACCCTGTGGAGGGTTGGACAAGGGTCTATGGATAGAGTAGGCACTTGCTATGCGTGCTTCCCTTTGTGCCTGGAAGAAGAGCTGTGAGGACTGGGCGTGCTGGAAAGCAAGTGGCTCTATCAAGGGTGCCCCCCACAGGGTCTAAAGCCAGGCCCTGTGGGGGGACATGGACCTCCTTCCTCTACCACCTCTCCTGTCAGCTCCTCTGTCCCAGAGCTCAGTTCTCTCAAGAGGGAGAAAAGAGCCACATTCAGCTTCTGGCTCCTACTGTTCTTTTCCTGGGGTCCGTGAAGAGCTTAGTAGCCCTTCATCACCGTGTCTGTCAGAGGTAGCCTCCATCAGTGAATTCAGCTGGTGCAGCTCAGCCAAGGCTAAGGGGTCCTGACTTCCTGTGCCCCAAGATTGCAGTGGGGCAGCAGCTGCTGAGAGTCTGGGTTACCTGAGGTGATGTGTGCTCTGACCAAGGTCCACAGGCTAAGGCCCGCGCTCCTGCTGCTGAGCCTGTGTGTGCTCTGACCAGGGCCCACAGGCTAAGGCCTGTGTATGCTCTGACCAGTGCCCACAGGCTAGGGTCTGCGCTCCTGCTGCTGCAGGCCTGACAAGACACCCTGCGATGAAGCAAATCTCACGCTCCGCCAGTTTCTGAGCAACAGCTCTCAGGTCAGGCCTGTGGCTCACTTCTTAAGCAGTGGGGCTGTTGTTTACAGCAAAATTTCAGGGCAGCAGAGGTAGCTGTGGCCTGAGTAGGTGAGGGGCAAATGCTAGCCTTGGCTTAGGGGCCCTTGGCACTCACTTGGGGCAGGAACAATGCTGAAAAGGCAGCCTTCCCCAAGGTGGAAACAACCTGTGCCATCCAGGCCTGAGTGAGACACCCATGCCCATTCTCCTCCGCCATTTTCTTTACAGTCTTCATGGGCCAGCAACCCCTCTGGCCAGTGCCTGCTGCTAGAGGCTGCTGCCTGCTGGGCCCTCAGTGGATTTTGAGACTTGGTGAGCAGGGATAGACCTGATTACCAGGATAACAATCCTGTTATTAGACTGTCATTGCTCACAGATGACAGGTGGAGGGAGCTGTCTTGGCTATGGGTCCAGCCGAGCATTTCTTTCCTCCCCAACTGCTCTCCATGGCCAGCTGTGCCCTGCTCTTCCTTCTCCTCTTTCAGGGCTGTTGTGGACCCAGCCAGAGGCGCAAGCTCAGATGCCCGGACCTCTCTCCCATAAATTGTTAGGTTGGCATTCAGGATGCCCCAGTGGCCCCAGTAAGGGGGTCTCATATAAGGCCACTGGGGACAACTATTCTGCTCTCTACCATACTTAGAAAGTGGCTGGGTGGCCTCATGTGGTGTGGTGGCTGCCCTCTGGAGTGGGTTGTAAAGGACCAAGGCCATAGACCATTCCTTTTGGGGTTGAGACAGCACACCCTGAATAAACACCCCCCCCCATTACCAGACAGGGATAGTCTGACGGCTAACCCTGCCTGAGTGGACACTACCCCCTGCATTACCAGATAGGGATAGTCTGATGGCTAACCCTGAGTGGACCCCCCCCCACTGCGTTAGCCAACAGGGGTGGTCTGACGGCTAACCCTGAGCTTTCTACCCCCCACCATGTATTACCAGACAGGGGTGGTCTAATGGCTAACCCTGAGCTTTCCTGGTAGAGTCTAATCGAACCTTGGAGCTCCCGTGCAAATGAATCCCCGAGTCTGGAGAATGGCTCTGATGAGTTTCTCCAGCAGCTCCCAGGGCTTGTCACTTCCAGGCTGTTGCCCTGGCCCAGCCCACTCAGCATCCTGACTCCTGATCAGTAGTTCCAGACAGGGGCCTATCTTTGAGATTGCTGGCCTGTCCCCGTGCCTCATTTGGAGTGACTGAGTGACTTTAGGTTCCTGGAGCTGTTTGTCCTTTTCACTAGTAGGGAGTATTCCCTATGAGCCTGCTGTTCAGACTAGAGTGCATAGCGGCTTGGGTTTCAAGTGGGGAAACTGAGGGCAGGAGAGGGCGGTCATATATTGGCTCCTTTCCACAGCCTCTGCTGGTCCAGGTCCCAGGATGTTTCACTGTGGGAACAGACTGCATTCCTTCCTATTGTTCATATCTGTGCCAGCACTGTGTGAAATACCCCGGGGCCAGCCTGCCCAGGTTCTCATGGTGTAGGAGTCAAGGCCAGTAGACCCTGGAATCACCTGCTGGCTGGATACTTGATGCCTGTGAATCCCTCCACCACTCTGTCTCTGCCCCCCAACCCCAAGAGTAAAGGTGCCAGCGACGTCCCCTTTGGCCTGAGAGCAACTGAGAGCTGGTCTCTCCTTTGATGCAGTGTTCCGTGCCAAGTACGCAGGTGCTGGGTACCCGTGGGTGAGGGGATTCTGGCCAGGAGACTCTGGATTAACAGGAGACTCTCATCTGCCTTCCTTCGAGCCCCAGGGAGTGAGGAGTAGGGTCCCCCTCCCTCATGTCCCCAGCCTCACCCTGCGTACCTGTTGAGCAGGGCCCGTGGGTGGAGGCAAACATCCTTCCAGGCAGCGCTCACGTATGCCCGTGTTTGTGTGTGCCTCCGTGTATTTTTAAAGCGACTTGCAGCTGTGTTTGAGTCAGTTCCATTCTTCCCCCAGAGCTCTGCAAGCCTCACACTGGGGTGTTATTTTGGGCTTGGCATTATTGGGAATTATTATATTCTGTTCGAAAGGAGACAATGCAACTTGGGGATCATGAGGCTGGGAAGTGGGGACTTGATGTGATTTGGGAAGTGGGATTCAGAGTGAATCCACCTATGTCCCGTTGGGTCATCAGAATCAGGTCTCATATCAGCACTTGGCCTCAGATGTCTTCTTCCAGGGACCTCTCCGATTTGAGCCTCTTCTCCCTGACTCCAGGTGATATTGGAGCAGAGCGGAGCTGCCGGACTTCCTTCTTTGGAAGTGTCTGGAGATTGGCCCCCTCTCAAGGGCACTTACTCACAGCTTCTCAGCAAAGCCCAAGGAACCTCGTCTCTGCCATCCTGCAAACACACCATTCCTGGTGGCCAGCTTCTGTACGACCCCTGTAGGACTTAAGGGCAGGCTTCTTCCTCAGGAAGGAACTGCGGACCAAGGCAGGGTGCAAAAGCATCCCACTACGGCTGGCGTCTCCATACCCTGTTCTCTGCCGTGTGTTCCTGCGTCTCCTCAAAAAACCTAAATTACCCCTGCAGTCAGCTGAGCCTTAAAAAGCTGCAGGCATGACTCAGACGTCACTGCTGCCTCTGCCCCAGGAACACATGAGGTCACAGAGGTGGCGCCTTCCGGCAGCACAAGCCAGGCTGGACCCTGTGGACCTTAGATGACACTTGACCCTTGCAGGTCAAAGGATCATATGGACAAGATGGTGCACTAGGAGAGATGCCTAGACACTATACATTCTTACCACAGCTAGTGACTGCAAGCAAACCTCCACCTCTGGGTCTTCATTTTCCCATCTGAAACCAGAGAGCTGGGGTTTCCTCTGAATGGGGCTTGTACAGGAACCTTGGTGTAGGACTAGTTCCCACTGTGAACAGGACAATCCTTGCGTCCTTTCCGGGGAAGAAAAGGGGCTGCGAGGGACCCTCACTTGGAAGAGACCTCCGCCCCTTGACTCATGCCTTGGCTCCAGGGCTATGAGGGATGCTGTACCTCTCCGACAGCTCTTGGTCAGGCTTTCTATCCCAGCCTATTGCTTCCTTTCTTAGGGGACAGAGCTGCTCCTAAAACCCACTTGATATGTCCAGCCCTCAGACATTCAGGTGTAGCTGCCCCTTAGGTATCCTGCTGTGGTCTAGGGTATTCTGTGATCAGAAGTACCCAGGGATATCAGGGGGTCAAACTGAACTGACCAATCACCAGCAGGGATAGGAATGAAGTCTGGCTCTTGTGGATACCGTCCTCATGGGGTACCTCCTGTTCTGCTTGAAGCGGGACCAGAGAGAGAGTGTCCCGAAAGCAGCTCCACAGGCTGTGATAACAAGGTGAGGCACCTCTGCCTCAGTCTCCCTAACCGTGTGTCTTCTCTTGGGGCTCCCATTGCATGGTTATAGGCATTCCTTCCTTTCCCTCACACTCCAGGAACCGGTGTCAGTCAGGTAAGCGTTTCTGAAGGTGGCAGCTTTCTTAGAATGTCTAGCCATGAGGGAATGACGAGTTTACCTTGAGTGGTTGCCAGAGCCAGGCACCTGCAGCCTTGGGGTGGGGTGGGGGTGAGGATGATTCCATTTCTACCCAGCGGCTTCTGGCTTGCTGGCCTCAGCCTTCTGCTTGAATACTCCCAGTGACTCACAGGATTTCTTCTCTCTCTCTCTCTCTCTCTCTCTCTCTCTCTCTCTCTCTGCACTAAAGGAAAAAAAAATAAACATTTGCCTGTGTTACATTGGGTGGCTGCTGGGCCCACGCCATCTGCAGGTGGCACTTGGTTGGGGGTTGGGCAGAGGGCAAGGAGAGGGGCTGGCACCGGGGGTAGGCAGATTAAATGGAGAGTCCCCATGCACTGTGGGTGAGTGTGTGTGAAGGTGTGGTGCGGTGACAGCCGTGGGGCAAAGAGAATAGCATGTCTCACCTAGACCCACGACCCGCACTGCAAAGGGGAAAGGATGGTTAGGGTTGAGGGCATCTGGCTGGCTTCCTGGAAGTCAGGACCAAGTTCCCTGCTGTCAGCTTGCTGAATACCTGGCCCTGGTGGGACTGAGAAGAGATGCTTTGGTGGGAAACAGTGGCTTTACCCAGTTGGCTGCTGGGAGTGAGGGAAAAAATCAGATCCTGCTGGCTGTGGAGGCCAAGCACCTTGACAATGGTGCATGGGTCTCAAGGACCGGATAAGCCCGAGAGTGCTCCCTGTGAGCACTCCCTCCTGAGCTCTGTGTCTGTCGACACTTCTCAGCTGTGTTTCCATACTTGCTCTCCACTCCTTGGTCGTGTGTCCACATTTCCCCTCACCTGTTTGTTTAAACTTTCTCCGCGAGCCGTGTGCTCACACCCCTTCCCTGAGCTGTGATCTAGCTCATACCTCCCAGGTCTGTTCACACTGACCATTGGTGAACTCTGCTCACCTAGCCCCACCGCTTCCTTCTAGCCGCTCTTGGAAGATGCATAGGTATGTTTCCTGGCAGAGCGGCGAAGACTTGCCGCTTGGGTTGATATTCGGGAAGGATCATTGCACAAATAATATGAAAGAGCTGGTCATGTGCAAGGTCTCATGTAGTGTGGCCACTGGCTGTGCTTCCAGGGAAGACCCAAATGGACCTTCGTGGCACGTGGGCACAGCCTCTTCAAAGACACATCTCAGAAATGGTTCCATGGCTAAGGTTCACTCCTTTCTTGTTTTCCCAGGGCCGCTTCACCTTTAGTCTCTGTTTTTACATCACCAAGCCACTGTCTACAGACGAGGTGGTGGGGATGACACACGTAGGGCAGGATACGTGTTTATACGTGTTTATACCCTTGGAGAGGCAGCCCAGGAACATGGTTTGATGGCGCCCCGTGTCTTCAGTACCATTGGACTGCTGCCTCCTGGGGACCCAGTCCCCTCTGTGAAGTCTGACTCCCACTCCCTGCAGCCACTCTGGGGTTGGGACTCTGGTGGGCAGCAGGGATGAGCAGGGAGCCCAGCCAGTTTCCAAAGCCCTTACAGCCCATCAAGGACGACCTGGTACCCAGACTTAGAGTTCTACTCTCTGTGGCTTCATGGAATGTGGTAACCAGTTTCCCACTGACCACAGGCATGCTGTGGCCTGTGTATCCTGTTTTTTTGTTTTGAATGTATGAATTACCACTTAGTATTTTAAATTCTACCACTGGCACTGGTGAGCAGTTTCCAGAGGAAGTGTTGGAGCTTGCGCCGAGATTGGCATGGGAAGCCCAGCATTGGAGGATACTTTCAGGCGACCGTCAGCAATAGGAATATTCATCCCACGGTACAGTGAGGGCAGGTGCTGATGGCCAAGAGCAGGGTCCTATGGCTGTGCACTTTCTGAGTGTGTGCTCTGAGCTAAGTCCCATGCCAAGTGTTCTTTTGTACTGATGGTGTCCTGCTGGCAATGGCATGCCCTCAACTTCTTCACCTCTGGCTCCAGGTCTGGTCCGAGGTACCCAGCCCATACCCCAGTCTGTACCCCCTGTACTAGTCCTCCAGTGCCCACTGATCTCCAGGGAAGAGGTCCCTTTCTCCCTGGCTTCTCTGAGGATTCTATCTTATTCTCTCTGTCCAGAGTGGAACCACTGCCACAGCCCTGCCCGCCAAGACAGGAGCCCCCTAGGACGCGGGCTGCTTCTGAGGACCGTGTTACTGCCTTCCTAGCCCTGAGCAATGCCTGTACACAGCAGGCGCTTAATAAATGGTGACAGCCGAGGAATAGGCAGAAAGGAGAAGAACAAGAAGAGACACTGGATTGGCCGTCTCTGGCCCTGAAATGGGGGATCGTGTGGCCTGAAGGACCCCTCAGGCCTGAGAACTAGGGAGCAAGGGCACATCTGCATACATTTGCATACATTTGCATGCCGAGCGCATACTTCTCGGTTTTGAGGGATTTTTGATTGATTTACATATCCAGGGGGCATAGGGTGGCACACGGGCATATAAGACCAGATGCTGGTCATACAGCCCTGTGGTGCAGGATGCCAGTCCTGTGGGGTCAGCCGACCTGCTTTTGAGCAAAGACTGTAGGTCTCTGGCCAGCATCTGGGGCTGCTGGAGCTGAGCTGAGGAATGGCCACAGCAGGCCTTGTGGCTTCACAGTCTAGGACCCCTCGCTCTAACCACAGAGCTGCTGGAGCGGGAAGAAGATGGCAGAGAGGGTTTGCCCTCCTCTATCTTCTCTTCCTCTAGCAGGTGCTTGGGTAGGGGCCAGACCACAGAGTGGAAGCCAAGGGCTCCTTGGAGCTTCTCAGGCAGGGGCCTTAGGGCCCCAGAGAGGGAGGGATTCGGAAGGGTGGGCAGCACACATGGAGCCCCACACCAAGTGTATCTTGGGGCCATGCTAGTGGCCATGTGGCTGTACTGGCTCTGGATCCTACCCACTTGTCTCAGTGCCAGGCTGGCCGCAGCTCTGCATCGCTGCTGCACACGGGCACAGAATCTAGGTCAGGCTGGTGCAGGGAGGCAGGGGGAGCTGCCAGGGCAGTGTCTGCCCACTTTGGCTCTATCCAGGCTACTGCTGCTCCAGGCGGGGCTCTGACCCATTGACCTAGGCCGGACCCCTCCCTTTGGTGCCTGAGCAAGGCTAAGAGGCCCTCCCGCAATGGATGCATGCTGTGGCTGCAGATGCCTTTGGTGCAAGCAAGATGCTGCCTGCCTATATGGCCAGGCCTGTAGCACTAGGGGTGGGGTCAGCACCCACGCTTGTGACAATTTAGGCCAAACCCTTTCTAAAACCTCTTGACCCTCCAGCTGCCCAGGCTTATGCTCCCTGCCTCTCTCCCCATCATCACCCAGACTGTGCTGGCGTCTGTGTTCACTGCAGTCCATGGGCCCTGGGTACCAACCTGAGTGCCTCAACAACTCTTAACCTGGTCAGAGCATCCCTCTCCTTGTGCTGTCTCCCTCCCCCGTGGATCCCACCTCTGGCTGTTTCTTTGTCTGCCTTGGAATCGAGTGATGTTTCTTTTGAACCTGACTCCACTCAGCTTGGGGGTAGGGCAGGTGGGCTCGCCAGACCTAGAGTGCCGGTCTCCTACTTGGGTAGTCCGAGGCAGCTGTGGTCCCTGGGGCAATCAGTTGTGATCAATGGGGTAGATATGGCCAGCCTGGACGGCCAGGGTCACTGGGGCAGCTGTGGTCACTGGGGCAGCTGTGGTCACTCCGAGGCATTTATGGTCATTGGAGCTGTTGTGGTCACTCTAAAGCAACTGTGGTCACTTTGGGGCAGCTATGGTAATTGGATAACTGTGGTCAGGCCAGTTCTCTTGAGGCCACATACCCCTCTGAAGCATTCATCCTGAGAATGAGGACCTGGGCTCGTCAGTATTAGTGTGACTCCATGAGGGGACCTGATGACCATGGCAGCAGGGGTCTTCTGTACTAGAGACACTACCTTCCACATTCTGTCACCTGCTACTCAGGTCAGGAGGTTGCTCAGCCTGTTCTGGTATGCAGAGTGTGCGGGGGAGGGGGGAGCCTGTGGGATGGTTGGGGGATCCTACCTCATCCCCTGAAGCATCTTTGATTCCTCACTAGAGGTGGTAACATCATTAGAACTCTCAGACAAGGCAAGAGACAACACGAAATTGGATTTGGTGTTGAATAATTAATAAAACGTCTTAGGCACAGGCTGCGGGGCCCATGTCCCTCCCAGCCGCAGGATTGTCGGCACTGACTCCATATCCGAGGGGCCTGCACAACATTATCCAGCACTTCTGAGGTAATTACAGTCCACGTCAGTGGACTCTGGTGCTCACACTCCAGGGCTCAGCAGGGTCAGAGTGACGGTGGGACCAGTCCACCCCAGAGGGTTTCTCTCTCTGGAAAGGAAAGGGATTGAAATCAGTGGTTTCTCGAGCTTTCCTGATTTGGGCATTCTGAGAGGGACTCACTGGAGCAGAACTGGGGCCTCATTAGGGCCCCTACCCCTGTGCCTGTTTCCTAGTGATGTGCCCAGGCTTCTGTGCAGTGACCATTGCAGAGATGCGGAGCTGGGCGCACAGCTGGCCTCTGGAAGCGTTTCCTTGGAGATTTATGTAGGACAGAAGTTGGAAGTTTAGATCTGAGGTGCCCCACAAAGACTTCAGAAGTGTGAATCGCTCTGCTGAGTTTGGGGATGCGTTTTTTTCTCCTGGCCTTCTGTTTCTGGAGAATATTGGAAAGTGGCAGCTGTTGCCCATCTACAGGCAGAGCTAATGACCCCAGAACCGTGGAGCCAACGCTCCCAGGTCCCCTTCTTGTAGTGATGGTCATTAGAAGAGACTTGGCCCTTCTGCCTGTGGCCTGGTGGACTCCCACCTACAGGACTCCTCTTCTTCCGTGGAAGGAAAGCCTCAGCTCAAGTCTCCAGGCTGGCCCCTGCTCTCCCAGGCTGGCCCCTGCTCTCCCAGGCTGCTGGTTCTCCCTAGATGCTGGTTAGGAAAGTAGGCCAGAGAAGCATTGCATTCCAGTGGATTGCTCGTAGGTAGCAGAGCTCTAGGATGTGATCTGTAATGTTTCCTGGCCTTAGCGCTGCTTGCCATGTCCCTTCCTGGCTGAGCTTGACTCTGTGGTGGCATTTGCAGGTCTGGTGCTGTTTCCTAGGATATCCCAGCCTCCTCTCTACCCTACCCGGGTCCTCAGCCCAAGGACCCAGTCTCAGCTGAGTTGGCCAGCCTAACTTGCGCCTTGCACCATCCACAGGTTTCCTATGGCACTGAAAGATGGAGACACTCCCGTGCAGGACTGTGTGTGTGTGTATGTGTGTGTGTGTGTATGCGCGCACGCACGCGCATGCTACTTCATACCCTTCAGATAAACTAGGAGCCTAAGCGAAAAGCAATGTCAGGGGAGTCAGGACCTGGCTCTCCCCAGACTGCTGCCATTCACTGTGGGACACTAGAGCCCCCTGGCCTCTCTGACCTCTGTCAAAGCTGTAGGGCAAAAGTGCTTACAGCTGAGAAACTAGAAGCAGGCCCTTTGGTGTCTAGGGTGACCCTGTAAGCTGTGCATAACACGGATAGGCCGGATGAGCTTTCAGCACATAGCCATGAACAAGGGACAGACTGGGGATATGTGTGAATTCACGTGTGGTGTTTTCATGAAACGCTGAGGAGAAGGAAGAGGTTCTGTTCTTCTAAAAGCCTCTCGGGGTGTATCATCCTCCTGCCTGTCTCTGACAGTGCCACTAAAGATAAAAGCAAGGGGAAGGCACTTAGATCCGGAAGGTGAGAACCGGTCTCCAGGGAGCAGAGTCCCCTTACAGAGGAGCTCAGGTCTGGCAGAACCTTCTGGCCTGCAGGCACATGGAAGTCCCCCCTTATCTGAACGTGTGGAGCTCACGCTGAAGGAACATTTTCACAGCAGGAGCCCCCGGATGTGTACCCTGCCCCTGTCTGTCTGGTGGTCCTCTTTAAAGGAGAAGACTAAACTTCTCCAGCCTCCTAACCCCTTTAAGGTCACAGGCCCTTTCTTTCCCGGGGAGTCTCCCCGCACGCGACCAGCCAGGCCAAACGCTTTCAGAGCAGAATTCTGCCAAAATGCCCAGAGAAAAAGAGATTGTCATCCGAGCAAATTAACATGTGCCTGGTGGGCTTTAATCACCGTTTTTAATCGCGGCCCTGGTGCTGGATTCATCTCCTGGCTTCATGGGGGAGGGTGTGTAGCCGACTTTGCAATGGATTATTCATGGCAATGTGAACTTAGGTTTCACCCAACTTCTCCAGGGAGGCTCAGGGGCCTTTTGTCCATCAGGGAGAAGGTAGCTCCACTCTGGGTCGCTCTCCAGGGACCTTGTCACCTACCTGACTCATGGGAGCATCCCTTCTCCCCCCACCCCCCCGCCTCTTGTTTTTTCTTCTCTCTCCCTGCCTCAGTTTCTTTTCTTTCTCCTTTCTTTCTGTGGGGGCTGCTAGTTCCTGGAGGAAACACATAAAGCTCAGCTGTGGGCGCCTTCCTGGGATTTCTCCTCGCTGTGGTCCCCTGGCCTCTGGTGCCCCCGTGTAACTGTGCTCCTTCTTCCTGTCCCGGAACCCACCTGTGCTCCAGAATGACCTCATCAGCCAATACATACCCAGAGGAAGGGCACCTTTCTTGCTCGGATCTTTCAGTGGGATGAACATAGACCCTGGAGTTGTACCTAGGCTGTGTGCCAATGAGAGACAGAGTATCTACCCAGAGGGGCAGCTCCTATAGTCCAGGACAGAGCGACTCTGATATAAAAAAAAAAAAAAAAGCCAGAGCACAGAAACAGCGAAGAAGGGAGGCTGCTCCTTTAAGGGTGCCAGGCAGCAGGGCCAAGGGCCTTTCCTGGCAGAACCCAGCTGGTAGTACCCACAGAGGCTCTCCTCCCCCTTCACACCTGGTGCCCTGCATGGCAGGAGGCTGTCACACCTTGGAGGTGGCAGTTCAGAGAGCCCATAGGTGGACCCGTGTTTATCTGTTCTTCTGGATCCCCACTGACTGTCCCTCTAGGGTGCGAGTTTAAAGCCCCACCAGATGCTGGGGGGGCAGAAGTCATGCTTTTTGCCATCTCCCCTGAGCTGGAGTGAGCAGTCAGGAGGACGGAGCTTTGCCCAGATGCTGTGCATAGATCAGGCAGATCCCAGAGAGGTGAACCCAGGCTGGACAGACCATGATCCTTACCCTGAGCCCTGCATAACCCAGGGCAGGTGTACACAGGGGGCATTGCCTGCCATGCCAACAGTCATCCCCCCCCACCCAGACCACACAAACCTGTGCAGCCAAGCAGAAAGCACTTAACAATGGGCACATGGAGTCAGGCGGAGGAAACCTGGGTGGACACAGGGTGGGGCTTTTACAGAACTAGCCCTTGGGCTGAGCCTCTCCAAGCCTGGATCCTTCCAGCCAGGGAAGCTGATGGGAAGACACTTCAGCAAATTTGGAAGGTCTAGCCACAAAGTCTAGAGTGTGATGGTCAAAAGGACTCCGTGGTCACCAGGAACTGCCAGCCAGATTCATTTGGCTTCTGTTCCTTGAGGGTGTATAACTGCCCCCCTGATAGGAGGGACTGGCTTAGAGAGAAAGGTGGGCATAGTGAGTGGTCTTGCCACTGTGGGGGTCTCAAGCGGCCAGCACTGCCTACTCTTCTGGCCCCTGAGCAATGCTGGCTTGGTGCCCATCTGAAACTCCCTCCTTGATTCAAACTGATGCCCCTGAACAGCAGCCATGGCAGGCCAGGAGCCGGACATCCAAGAGTTAAGGGCAGGCGGGGCTCCCGTGGGAGGGGCGGTCCCAGTGGCGGTGAGGCCTCATCCCGCCCCTCCCCTCCCCTCTTTTCCTTTGCTAGCAAGCAGCAGTGGCAGCTAGCTACAGCAGGCTTTGAACCGGTATGGGCGCTGTGCGTGGGGCGCCTTGGATCAGGCTACAACTCTGGGGACACTGGGGACCAGCACAGGGTCCCGGCCTCCTCGGGCCGTGCCGGTAACAGTGGGGCTGGTGCCTGCGGGCCATGGAAGAGCCTGGGTCCACCGGTGGGCTTAGCCAGGACCAAGGTAAGGGCAGGTAGGAGGGTGTCTGGAAGAGGCTCATGACTCCCAGCTGGACTCAGACCCCAGAGCAAGGGATATGCTATGCTCGGTCCCCCTCTTAGGGTCTCTGGGGGGACAAGCCTGGTGACCCCATTCCCTGTCAGCTGCTATACAGTGCAGCACCCCAACTACCCCCATTTTGGCATCTTGCTAGTAGATGCTACCTGTGAAGGTACTGAGGTTCCACTCTGCAGGACGAGGCGCGCCTGCCCCGCAGCCGCTGTCCCCTGATTTCCAGACCAACCGAGGGGATGTCCGGAGGAGGGATTGTCCGGAGCTGTCAGGGGCTGTGGGCTGGGGGAGAGGGGCAAACGCTTGAGATCTAGTCAGCACCATGGACAGAACCACCGCCTTCCCTCCCAACGGCCCGAGGTTCTCTAGAGCTCAACTCCCTTGCTTGGATCTGTCCCACTTTCCCTGTCTAGGGAACTGGCATTGCCCTAGGCAAACAGCACGGACCAGCAGGGGTGCACGAGTCTTCCAGGCTGCCCACAGGAGAGGAGCAAAGGGGGTTGGGTGTGAGGAGGCATCTTTAGTGGGGGTGGGAAAGGGCTTCTCCTCGGCAGGGTCTCAGCCCCAACACAAAGCTTGGTTTGGGGTCAGGGTGGGAGAGACCAAGAGTAAAAGAGACCCAAGGCTATGGCTGCATCAAAGTGATCTGAGTCAGACAGCAGGAAGAACTTCCTGATCAAGGCCCGAAGTTCCAAGGGGAATGGGCTACGCCGTCCTTGATTGGTTTTGGCTGGTTGATCTGGGAGTGGACTTGTTCTGCTCCTGACTGACATGGATGTTGAAGAGGGGCAGGGGAGCTTAAAGGGGTGTGTGACTTCCCACTGACGACCCTCCCTGAACCTGCAGGGAGGGGAAGGGAAGGTGCGGGGCCACCTCATAGAGCAACTTGTAAGTATTCAAAAACTGTGTGTGGTGTCCCACCACACCTGGTCTGTGTGGTTGCTCCAGGCTGTTCCTTTTCTCTGACCCTCCTATTCTCTCTGCTTAAGATGCTTTTTGTGAGTTGGGGACAGCATGGCCAGTGCGGTCAGGGTACTGAGGTCCCAAAGGCATAGCGTTTGGATATGCCCCTTCCTGAGCACTGTCCCTGTCCTAGCGTAGCAGTTGACCTGAGAAAACCTGGCTGGCCTGCAAAGTGCCCATGGAGTCTCTACCCTGGGGTTACTGGACTTAGGACAGCTGCTCATCGAAGGGGCAGGGAATGGACGCTGCCATGTAGCCTTAGGTGCCAGGGTCCAAGGGACTGGACGTGCATGGGGTTTTCAGCTGCCTGAGGAAGGAAGGGCCCTGGTCTTAGGAGAAGATGGGTGACCACTGGAGGACTCCAAGCCCACTTCCATCTTCTGGCGACCCCAGGAGAGACGTACGGCAGCTGAGGACGGAGCAGATGGGCTGCCGTCCTGAGCCCGGCCCTCCATCTGCACCACTAATGAACCGATGACGAAGGCTCCCTGGCTCCTGGCACTGCCCTGAGCAGGTGTGGGTACAGGGGCTCCTCCTGGGCCAGAACTTGTGGCTTCACCACAGAGAGAGCTGTGAGGACTGAGTAATAGGATGAGTGAGCCTGCTTATTCCTGGGAGTTTGCTTTCAGCACAGAGTACGTGGGCTCATGGCTGGCTGGACAGACTTCCTGTGTGGAGAAAGGAAGGGGCAGGGTGGGGGAGGTGAGTACCAGCCCTAGGACTGGGTGTTTTCTTTGATTTCTGGGCATAGGAGCCTTTTGCCAGCTAGGAGACATTCCTGAGCTGTGGTGGGTAGCCGCAGGTGATGGAGGTAAGGCGCTGTGATAGCTCAAGGGACAGCCTTGAGATCCCTTCCAGATCGCCCCAAAAAGGAAGCCTTCAGGCATGAGGGAGGAGCCCTGACTTGGACAAACTGGCCAATCAGTCCGTGGAGGAGGTCCTCAGCCTGCTCAGACTCCAGGAGCAAGGTGGGAACAGAGCATCTGCAGGTAGATGTCCAACAGAGTAAATGTCCAGACAGGTGTCTTCACCTTCAGGAGACACCGACACTGTAAAAAGTCAAACTTGGCGAGCCAGCTCAGCGTGCAGAAACGTGCTCTCTCCTAAGGCCCACTGGCCCGTTCTGGCCCCGTGGAGGGCCCAATGCTCTCTAGCCTCAAGGTCGCTCTTGTTGCCCAGCGCTGGGCACTTATTCAGGGGCTCAGATCTCGTTTTCTGTTGCCCCTGACTCCTGCTTGACCATACCCAGAGGCTACCCATCCGGTTTCAGCTGTTGCCATTTCTCCTGGCCTGGTCTGGGCTCCAAGGTGAGCAGCCGGGCAGGATTGGCTCTTCTTGTTACAACTTGCACTCTTGAGAGAGATCCCTACCTGGATCTGATGGTTTTCCCGAAGGGGCTCCACACAGATGGTTACAGCCTGCTTCCCATGACAGCTCACTCCTCCAAGGGTGTCCTGGGCAGTGGCTTGGGGTCAGACCTGTCCACCTTCAGGAACCCAGCATGGCTGCTGACCAGACCCTGCTGGAGGAAGAGAGGGCAGCTGTGGCCTCAGGGAAGTGAGTGACTCTTGGCAAAGATAGGAACCCCCAGGGACACAGGAATGAGGGCCACCTGGGGGAGCAGAAAGCTGTGAAATGGGATATTAATAGAGTCCTTTCCCTAGCGGGGCTGTCGAATGTGATTGAAGTCACTCCTGTGAGCTGAGCTGCTACATGCCACCAGCTAGCGATAGCCAGGGATAGTGAGAGGGTCGGAAGGGTACCAGTTCTGCTCTGGAGCTACCCTGACTGTGGCCTTGGAGCTCTGCTAGAGAAGGCCAGAAGCTGGGACCTCTGTGGGCTAAAGGCGCCAGACCCCCATGGCCATTGCAGGCATAGTTGGAGGCAGGCTTGGCGAGACCCGGTTTAGACCTGAACATGTGGGGACTTCTCTAAGTGGAGGCCTTGGGAAGTGTGGACACTGCTGACCTTTGAGAATGCCTTGTCTGCTGCTGCTACTGTGGCTGCAGCTGAGTTCTTGACCTCAGACGCCTTTGCACGCAATGTGACGGCTTTGAACTTGGGTTCACTGTCACTCCTCTTGGGCTAGGGTGAGCGGGCTGGACTGGGTTGGGGCTAGGTCCTGAAGCTGGCACCACCAGCTAAGGATGGGCCAGGCTGCTGCCCCGTCTTCGCTGTGCAAGGCCAGGTCCCTGAGCTACAGGAACGGTGGCAGCTTAGGTCAGCTTGTGGATGGACAAATGAGTTAGCATGGTGACTGGGGCATGGAGAGCCTGTTTCTACCCTCTAGGCTGCTCATATCCTTGGCCACCCCAGGCATCAGAACGAGGTCTGGTGGCCTGTCTCAGTCCTCCTCTGGCCCTGCCCATTGCTCGGTCAGGCGGTGCGATGGGTCAGGCCCACCCCTCCCCGCCCCTGACAGAACTTGCCTCCTCCTGCTGGAAGCTGGAGCGGCATGCCACGGGGCAGACACTGCTGGAAGAAAAGGGCACATCCACCCAGCAGAGTGGGCCTGCTGTTCCATGCCCAGGGCAGCCTCAGGCCTGGTCAGACGGCCCCGGGCTGGGTGGTGGCTATTGTTTCTACTGCTACTGAGGGATTCCTCAGGCCCTGCCTCGGCTCAGGTGCCTCCTGAAGCTGGCACAGCCCTTGGGTCTGGCCGGGGAGGGCAGGAACAAGCCGGCTCACACTCCCTGATACAGTAAAAATAGTTGGGGAGGAGGCGCCCAGACGTGCGGGGGGTTGCGTTGCTGTTCTCAGGCGTTTAAATAAGCTTGGCCATATGTGTGTGGGCCTGTCCCTCCCTCCTGAGTGGCACAGGGCCAGGGGCCGGGCTCATCCAGGTGGGTACTGTGGGGCTGGGGCAGGACGGCTTCCTCCTCCCTCCACTCCACCCCAGGCACCATCTAAGTGTTGGCCAGGATGACCGCCGGCTGACAAGGCTCAAGGCTGCAGGGAAAGGGCTGGGTCAGGAGCTTTGCTCCCTCATGCCCCATGCTGCTGACCTGCGGAGCCCCACTCACCAGGGAACACACACAAGTCTTGGCATGCTTGGTGGGATGAGGGCCACGGTACCCAGAAGTGCCCCCGTGTATGTATGCATGATATGTTGGTTTATTGGGAGAGTAAATTGATTTTCTAGCTTTCCCCGGAGAGAGGCGAGTCTGTTGAACGGCTGCTGCTGTCTTGTTCGCAGCAGCCATCAAGCTGTGTTGCCCACTGTGTTAGGACAAGATCGATCTCCCTCGCAGGAGTAAAATTGCACCAGTGGGCCCGGCACCAGCCAGCATGGGCTCCTTCTCCTTTCAGCAGCTGCTGGTATCTGTGGGCTCCAGGAAGGAGGAGTCAGGGCTGTGGGGGACTGAAGCACATAGGTGATGAGAACACCCGAGTTAGGGACCACGAGTATGAGCATGGCCTGGGGGGGCATAGTTGCCCACAGCTCCTAGAGCAGACTGTGTGACCTTGGCTCTTCTTGGTCTTCCTCATCCATCCTGTCCCTTGCTTGCTGGGTACTGGGTGATTTGGGACAGAGCAGAGAGGAGACCCTCAGGGGCAGGTAGCATTCTGTGGAGGAATTGTGCAGGTCAGTGTAGGTCAGGTGAAGTTAGGACAGAGGCGTTACTGTCCTGCCTACCTGT
This sequence comes from Microtus ochrogaster, assembly GCF_000317375.1. NCBI lineage: Eukaryota > Metazoa > Chordata > Mammalia > Rodentia > Cricetidae > Microtus > Microtus ochrogaster. The sequence goes on along the minus strand of NW_004949136.1, from coordinate 2,385,416 downwards.
CCTGGAGATCGGTGGTTGAGGCAAGTGTGTCTCTTTTGGTAGGCAACCAAACGCACCTGCTCCTCTCCCACGAGTCTTTGTGGGGCTGGTACACGGCAGTAAGTTATAAAGGTCACACTGCAGCACCTGCCTGAGCCACAAGAGTGAGGTCCATGGTGGCTGCCTTAAACTTCTGGAAGCTGCAAGTCCTTGCCTCCTGAGGGTCCCTAGAACTTCTGGGGGAGCAGGGGGAGCTCCAGGGCCTGACCATAAAGGAAAGCAGGGGTGACTGAGCACGGCTCAACTGTGAAAGACAGCCCGGGGTCTCAGAGTCCCTCTGTGACCCTAATATGGGGAGATTACTATCTCTGAACTCCGAAGGTAGTCTCAGTCAACCCCCAGGGGCAGATGGGAGTTTTACCCGTTCCTGGACCTGGTCCTAAGCATGACTAGGGGCTGCTGGGTAGCTCTGGGTGAATGTGGGGTCCTGGTGGCATTGGAAGGGGGCAGGTTACTCCTCCTACTCCATTGCCTTTAGTTCTTCTTGGAATGGCTGTCCGTCTTTCTGTGCCGGGGTGGAGGGGTATGTCTCAGCTTCCTACCTGGCTGGGGTGGCCAGGTGGTCAAGTTCAGGCCAGCTGTTGATGGGTTTGAGCCCTGTGTGGCCAGTAACCTGGGTGCCTCTTGCTGCCTGGCCCTGGTCCAGTGCACTAGGGACAGTCTGCCCCTGGTAGCTGTTCTCCACAGTCCTCCTCAGCTAGGGCACTGGGTTACTCGGTGGCCACAGTGACACTTCCACCTGTCTTTTGCAGTATCGGCGGTGGGTAGGGTCACCTTGGTCCCCAGGACAGTGGGAGAGGCCTTACTAGCAGAACCCTGTGTGAGGGCGGATTAGCTGGGCCTCTGCCCACCTTTCAGTGGAGGATTATGGCCTGGGGCCACTAGGAGGGTCAGAGAGTCCGGGTTCAGTGATCTACATCCTCCGCTGGGGCTGCTGGTACCCCTGGATCTGTGTCCCTCCTACAGCCCCTGCCTAGGCACCTTCTCCGGCTGATAGTGGGAGACGAGTGATTAGCGACAAGTGGAGGGGGAGAGAACAAAGGTATCCAGTTCTGGCGAGATTTGGGAAGCATGATTGGGAGATTTGGGAGCCAGTCTGGGCTAGTTTGGGGAGGATCAGGTGTGTCCAGAGGCAGGGTAGCTGGAGGAAGCAGGAACTCCAGACATCCTGGCAACAGTGAGCCGTGAGCACTGAGTGGGGCTGGGATGTGGGCAGCAGGCAGAGGCGAGCTAGCATAGCTGCCATCCAGGGTGGAGAATCATGTGACCCTGGGGCACTTGGAGCCTGTGCCCCATCTTGCCCAGCCTTAGCACCCCCATGGCTTTCCTGACTCTTAGTTCTTCCCTTTACCTCGGCTTTCATTCTACTACTCCCTGGGGATTCTGGGCTTTGCCTACACAGAGGACCACGCTGTCAGGGCCTCCTGTGTCCTGTCTCCCAGGGGAGGGGAGCTGCTAGGGCTGTGCTCCTTCCTGTTCTAGCAGTAAATGGCTCCCTAATCTAATCTGTGGCAGAAAGGGCAGGCCGCCTGTCGACCTCCATCCAGCAAATGAGGCAAGGCCTCTGGCCAAGGCTCCTAATTGGGTCCTGGGTTTGGCTGTGAGTTGATTACACTGGACTTGGCCCAGTGGGTCCTGATTCCCTGTGGCTGGGCTTCCTGTTGCCCAGGACACATGAGCAGACAGCCAGGGTCAAGAGCATTCAGGGTGCCTTTTGAAGTGGGGTGCTTTGGCTGTGGGAATGTGGAGTACCCCAGCAGGGATTCTCAGGATGAGGTTAGGGAGGAAGTTGGGATGCCCATGACTCGGAGGCAATGAAGCCAATATGGAACCCTACCTCCCATTCCTACTGTCTCCTCACTTCTGGTTGCCTGGGGAATGGGATGCAGAACTGAATGCAGCACTTGGGTACTTGGATGCCCCTTAAGGTTGCTTATGGCTGGTGTGGAGTGGTGGCTTCAGCTCTATGGTCAGTGTCCTGATAGGTGGATAGGTCCCCTAGGTCCTAGGACTGTCATGTGGGGTCTGGGTACCCAGATACGCCCAGCCTTGGGTGCAGAATACAGTGGGAATGTACCCTGGGTAACGGGATACCTCCATAGCTCCACTTTTGGTGGACACCAGGAGAGGCCTGGTGGGGGCAAGGGAGGGCTGGGCTTTGGAGTGGAACCCGCCCGGGCTCAGGAAACCCACATTGTTCTCCTCATGCTGGAGGTCAAAGTGGAAAGGTGTCACCTCTGCCTTGGGTCAAGTTCCTTTTGGTCACAAGGTGCTAGGCAAGTAGCCCTGCCCTGGCTTAGCTCTGGTCTCCAGCCAGAGGGGGCTGGGTTCTTGGCCCTGGGCTTTCTCCCACCTGAGGACCAACTCACTGCCACACTGCGGGGGTTCACTTGGAGGTCCCTATATGTGCAAGGATTTCAGACAGGAGGAAGTGAGAGCTTGAAACAGAGACTCAGATACCAGCCCTGGCTGGGCGTGGTGGTGCATGCCTTTAATCTCAGCACCTCTGTGAGTTTGAGGCCGACCCGGTCTACAGAGCGAGTTCCAGGACATCCAGGGCTGCACAGTGAAACTCTGTCTCGAAAAAGAAAAGAAAAACCAAAACAAGAAATAAAAATCAAGCAGATACCAGACTTGGATACCTAGTATGGGCAGGATTTAGGAAGACAGCCTCATATAGGAGCAAACCTATGGATAGACAGCCCCTCCTAGGGGAGATCTCATAGAGGCCTTCACGCCAGGTCTTGTAACCACAATTTTGTGTCCTACGAGGGTCCCTTGTCTGTCCTGTTATCCTGCCTCAGCCTTAAACACAAGTCTGTTTGCTCAGACATGGGGCAGCCCTCTCTGAACTGGCAGCTGGGCATGCCCCTGGCCTCAATCCTTTGGCCAGCTGGGCTGGATCCAGCAGGATTACTGTGGGGATTGGCCAAGGATGACAGGGTGAGGCTTGGCTGCTCCCCCACCCCTGGGATTCGTCTCCAAATAGACCTGTGAATTGTAGAGCATGGGTGGGTTGGCCTGGGGACCAGCCAGGGCTGCAGGTAGCAGCTGGGTCAATGCCAGTGGAACCTGCAAGCAGCCCAGGGGGACCTCAGTGGGCTCCAAGGAGGAAGAGGTAGAGGAGAAAAGGGGAGCCCCGAGGAGCCTCTGTGCCAGCCATTGCCTCGGGTGGGCCTGTCGCTGAGGGCCCTTTCTGGCCTTGGGGAGCAAGCCTTCAGCTATCACTGGGATATGCCTGATCATCAGCCCGCTGCTGCCAGATGGACCACAGGAGCTGTGGCCTGCCTGGCAGAGGCGCTCCTCTGGGTTGGAGGGAGCGTGGTGGTGTCACCACAATGGCAGCTCAACCTCTTAGGTAAGAAAGGGCACAGAGTGGGTCCCTCCTGGGGACTGGCCAAGCCCTGCGGGACCACAGGGTGCATAGCTTCCTAGGGTTTTCAAAAGGCCTGGGTTCTCTCCTGCCTCACACCAACCTCCCATTCCCTTGCATCTCCCTCTGCATCCTTAGCAGAGCTCGGAGGTCAAGTGGGGAGGGAGCCAGGCAGAACTGGAGCGAGAGCCCTGGTTGTATATGCTTCAGAACTCTTTCTGGGGGTGTCCTTGGAGTTTTATGGGGCAGTGATACCTTCAGCCTAGTTACTGAGGCATGCAGGTAGAGATACCATGGCCTCTAGATGGTGTCAGAAGCCCCTGGACCATGTGGGATTGAACAGAAGGAAGAGGGCTGCTGGGTGGTCAGTGGGAAGGTTCAGGGCATCTCAGGAAATCACAGACACCCTGGTCAAAAATGTTAGATTCACCACTCCTAGCTCCAGGAGCGGAGGGTGCACATTCAATTGCCTTTGTCTGGATCAGTATGAGTAGCGTCAGGGGCTTGTCCCTGTACCCAAACCCTGCCTCAAGTGTACCCAGAAGCCATACCTGTGTCTCCAAATTAGCTTTTTCCCCTAGAGAGTCCTATCTACCTTGCCTGCTCACCCATGCCTACAATTCCCTTCTGCTTTTGGTCAATAATAGCTTCCTCCAGAAAATCCCCCCTGGTCTGGCACTACCCATGGTTTTCTGCTCCGCCCACTTGGGGATGCCTCACTGTGGGCACTTGTGAGATGTAGTGCCCTCTGGTCCTGAGCTTCCTGTGTATAGATAGGTGTGCAGCCCGAGGAAGAAGGCTTGGCCCTGGCCTGGACTCTGGGACGTGCGGACCTTTCCCGGGGACGGGAGGCCGAGTGGACAAGGGTGGCAGGTGGCTCTAGGGAAGAGCAGGCTGTGGATTTGCACCCAGCATCTCAGTCTCCCAGTTTTGTGCCTCCCTATAGGGCCTCTCTCTGACATTGCTGCCCATGAGACAGGTGATGTTCCCGACGATGCCACAAGAAGGGGCAGCAGGCTCTCAGGGTGGCTCATGTCTGAGAGTAGGAGCCAGGCTTGGTGCATGGTGCATGGTGCATGGTGCATGGTGCCTAGGCCCACCTTGTGCCGAGTACAGGAACTCCATGCACAGTGCATTTGGGAATTGGCCTGGCCTCTGTTCCTGGACTCGGCTTGGCAGTCTAAGTGAAGGCCACTTAGGGTCTCAGTGGTTTCTGGGACTGGTGGTGCGTAGCTGAATGTCCTCCCTGGTGTCTCAACCCACCTCAAGTGGCCCAGGACATCAGAGAAGGGGTGGTAACCACGCTGTCTGATGCTTGGACAGGGCCATACAGGCACACAGGGCCCTTTGGAGAAAGGTGAAATTACCAGAGCTCTCATGGTTTCTGTCTTTCTTTCTGTCTGTCTGTCTGTCCGCCTGTGTCTAGTGGAGCGATGCATGACTGCCATGCAGGAGGGGACGCAGATGGTGAAGCTCCGTGGCAGTTCCAAGGGCCTGGTCCGCTTCTACTACCTGGATGAGCACCGCTCCTGCCTCCGCTGGCGGCCCTCGCGGAAGAATGAGAAGGCCAAGAGTGAGTGAACAAACAGGCCAGGGGAGGGGCTGGGTGGGCCTGAGCCTGGGAGCACAGGGCAGGGGAGGGGCTGGGTGGGCCTGAGCCTGGGAGCACAGGGCAGGGGAGGGGCTGGGTGGGCCTGAGCCTGGGAGCACAGGGGCAGGGGAGGCTCCCAAGTGGGCTAAGACCCTGTTGAGATGGTGCGCTGGTCGTCTCTAGGCTCCGTGGTCTAGGGCTTCTGCAGTGCACTCTGGAATAAGGAATAGGAACAGGTCATATGGCCCCTGGGCAGCTGTGCCCTGGCAAGGCTCTGGGACTCCATGGGGACCGGATGTCACATGCCGAGGTCAGTGAGAGGCAAAGGGCTGTCAGGCCAGCCGAGGGGAGGAGATTGTCCTGAAACCACAGAAGCCCACACAGTCCGGTACACCAAGGGCAGGGTGGACGCCCAGGCTAACTTAGGCAGCATGGGTCAGGGCACCTGCTGTGGTTTGCGGGAGTCACTTGAATTGCTCAGCTCGGCTGGAAGTCGGAATTGGAGTACGCAGAGGATACTTTGGGAGGTCTAGGATCAGGGAGAGACACCAGAGTCTCACAGGCTGTGAGAAGTGAATTCCTGAGATCCCCTGGCTTTACCAGGAGTGGCACCCAGGTATGCCACGGAAGGCTTCAGCGGAGTGGCACCCAGGTATGCCACGGAAGGCTTCAGCTCAGCATTTACCAAGGATACCACTGTGGAGTCCCAGGAGATGGTCACTCTGCCAGGGTCCCAGGGGGCCCATGTGAAAAAGAGCCCCATGGTGAAGTCATCCTGGGCTGAGTGACCTCTGCTGGCCCCAGGAGCTGGTGTAGACTGGCCCTGCCCTGGGCCTGAGAGTGGTGGAGTTGCCCCATGGTTGCGCAGGCAGAGGGAGCCTGATGCCTGGCCGGGAGCGCCGCTCCCAGGGAGGTAACTGGAAGAATAGACTGAGGAACAGGGACTTGTTCAAGGGCCTTCAATCCTCCCTACCCCTGGAGGCCCAGTGGGTGCTCCGGACTCAATGCAGAGGAATAGGGTGCTGTTCTGATCGCTGGACCAGACTGGAGCCCATCTCTTTGACTACCACACTCATGCCAGGGAACTTGAGAAAGGACAGAGGCAGAGTGAGGGCTAGCTGGTGTCTAGAAGGGGACCCTGGCCACCTGTGGGCTGCATATCCGTCAGGGAGTCCTACCCAAGACACAGGGACAGATTACAAAAGTATCACCTGAGCTCATCTACTCCAGAGATTGAACTGAGCGGAGGTTCCATGGGGCTGGGATGCTGAGGCCAGCAAAAAGAGACCTTGTGGAACCTAACCCGGGCATGCTGATACTCCTGCAACCTAGCACATCTGTGAACTGCAGCTCCCTGCTACACCTGGCTTCTCACCTGCAGTGCTAGACTTGTTACTGAAGCAGCTGCAGGATCTAGTCATGGCTGGTGCAAGTGCTTTTCAGGATGGAGAGATGAGCCAGCTAGAGTTTGATGGTGGAGTGAGTTGTTCCCATGTCCCACTGTTGCCCCTCAAAAAAAAAAAAACTTGGTCCTGGAAAAACTGGGTGCTTGGAGGCCTGTGTGCGTGTGCATATGGATGTGCATGTGTGTTTGTGAGCATGCATGTGTGCTTGTGTACCTGCATGTGTGTGTGCCTGAGTGTGTGTGTGCATGCATGTGTACTTGTGTGCCAGCATGTGTGAGCATTGTGTGTGTGTCTGAGTGTGTGTACCTGAGTGTGTGTGTGCACGTGTGTGTATGTGTGTACGTGTGTGTGCGTGTGTGTATGTGTGTGCTCTCACTAAAGGGGAACTGGTCAACAGAACAGGACGAGGGGGGTCAGCCAAGGATACTGAACTTTCACTTCTGAAGGGCGGAGGAGCAGAGGGGCCCTTCTGAGGATGGGCTTAGTGAGCAGATGTTGAATTAGGGTGTCAGTTATTGAGAGCAAAGATGCAATCTGCTTAGCTCATGGTGGGCCTAAGGGATAGCGGGACACTTGGGTCATTGGTGACCTTGTATCCCCCCACTTGCCCACAGTCTCCATCGACTCCATCCAGGAGGTGAGCGAGGGACGGCAGTCTGAGATCTTCCAGCGCTACCCGGACAGCAGCTTCGACCCCAACTGCTGCTTCAGCATCTACCATGGCAGTCACCGCGAGTCGTTGGACTTGGTCTCGCCCAGTGGCGAAGAGGCACGTACCTGGGTCACTGGCCTTCGCTACCTCATGGCTGGCATCAGTGATGAGGACAGCCTAGCCCGTCGCCAGCGCACCAGGGACCAATATCCTTGGGCTCCGGGGGTGGGGAGAGACTCCAGGAGCAGACTCCATTGTCCAGCTGGGTGGGAAGGGAAGATCAGAAGGGGTGCTTGGGCTGGGGACTCTTGCCGCCTAAGCTGGAGGGCCGAACAAGTAAGGCCAGGCCCGTGGACTGTGTTGGCCCCTAACTCAACCCCAAAGTGGCTGAAGCAGACGTTTGACGAGGCTGACAAGAATGGGGACGGCAGCCTGAGCATCGGTGAGGTTCTGCAGCTGCTCCACAAACTCAACGTGAACCTGCCCCGGCAGAGGGTGAAACAGATGTTCAGGGTGAGTGCCGAGTGTCCAGGCTTGAGGCCGCTGTGGGAGGTCCTCCCAGGGTGGGCGGTCTGTGCCCAGTGCTGCTCTGCTGACTGTGGGCAGGGCACTGAGCACTGTGCATAGGCTGTAGCTAGGGAGACCACTTGCTTAGGGGAGGCACCCAAATGCAGCCACACTCCATTTGTTGGTCTCCTATGGTCCCCAGCCTTAAAGACACATGGTCCAGCAAAGAGCTGAACTGGTAAGCAGCAGCTCTCGGTAACCACCCTGATGTTAGGAGTTATGAAAATGAATCTTTAAGCCATGCACAGCCTTTATTGTCTGTAATTAGTTCTGTCTTTTGGGAACCTCCATGGGAGAGAAATTCTTACGTTGGCAAGTCCTGGTTTGGGGCAGGAATGGGCTGAGCCAGCAAACTCAGATCTTTGACCTTGTTTTCTTGCTGCAGCCTGGAAAGGGGTTTCTGTGAGCATGGATGCCAGACCTGTCTCTAATGTGCACACATGTGTGGACACACACACGCATGCACACACATGCGCGCACACACACACATGCGCACACATGCACGCACACACACGCATGCACACACACGCGCGTACACACACACACACACACACACACCCATGCGCGCTTGCTCTTGACCTGACAGCTCCGCTGTGTCTGGCCCTCAAAGATTCCTGCATGTGCACTCATGCTAGACGGGCGGTCATGCTCAGCTGCAGTAATGACAGCAACTATCGGGGTCTCTGTGTGAATGACGGGCAGCTAGCAGGACACTCTCGACTGCCCACTGAGGACCGTGGGAGTGTCTGCTGCTCCTCTGAAGGCCCTTGTTGGGTTAGTCAGCTGAGCAGCGGGGCCTAGCAGACAGCTTGTATCTGATGGGAGCACTTCCCATTCTCTACTGCCTGCACTGAGCCATTCTTAACCCTTCCAGGACAGCTCTGGGCTCAGGGTGAGGATGCACTAAGGACCAGGCAACCCCTAGAACAGGATTCAGAGCTCAGAGCGCCCTGAGAGGAAAGAGGCAGGAAAACACCCTGGGTAGGTTGTGTGTTATTGGAGGGTTTAGGCTCCAGGCCTTGGTTGGAGCTACTCCATGTAGAATCACTCCGGAGTCTGCTTCCCAGCCCATTGTGAGAGGTCAGGCCTCTGGGTGCTGATTAGTTCCCGGGGTCTGTCTGGGTGATCTCAGACCTACCTCCTCCAAATTGCCTATAGGACAGAGACGAAAGACCATGAGCAGAGAGGCAAACAGCTGGGGTGTGTGGGTGGGATGGAAAGGAAGTTGTGGGGTTCTTGCCCCCGAGACATGAGCCTTGCATCTCAGCTCACACAGCTCAGACTCAGCAACCTTTATCTGTGGTGGTCAGCCAGCCACAGAGATCCCAAACCTCCCTACCCGTTAGGCCAAGCACCTCATGGTAGCCTCCGCAGGTACTTGGAACCCCAGGATGGGAATGATGCCTTCCGCAAGGCTCAGGTCACTCTGATAATCAGTGTTAGGGTGGTCTGGATCTGTTTAGTCAGAGCAGAGGCCTGTGAAGTGGATACAATGGCTGTGACATAATTTCATTAAGTCTAAAATAAGATGGGAATGAGGGTCAGTGCACTGGTCCTCAGGTTTAATGGCCCAAGAGTATCTTTGGGCTAACCAGGGCTCAACCCAGAAGAGGCTTGGCAAGAGGTGATTTTGGTGGCTTCCTTTCCATGCTGCCAGGGCTCCACTTGGGTTAAACAGTCAGTATCAGACTGGGTTCCTCCCGTCTTTCCTAGGGAACCCTCTCCAGTCCATGGATGGCCAGGGGAAAAGAAGCCACTGGGTTAATATGAGTGCCCAAATGTGCAGAGCCTCCATGAGGCCCTACAACTATGGTGTGGCAGATTTGGTGATGCCCATTTGCCATGCCACACAGGACATATCTAGAACTCCTACAGAGGCCCGAGGAGTCAGCCAATGTCTGCGGACAGCTGCTGACTGGCATCTGTATGCCCAGATCTGGGATGACAAGTCACAGGATAGAACCCGACTTCAGGGCCCATGGTCAGTGGAGGACGAGAACCGAACCTTGGATAAGCTGTGGCTGGGATCCTGGCAACTCTGTGGTGGTTCTGAGCCATTCGGGCCACCCCAGTCCTGTACTGGGCACTGTCCCCGGCACTGAGCCGTGGTCCCCTTGGGGTAAACTCCCTACAGGAAGTGTCCACCCACAGGTCCTCGCAGAGCTAAAGTCTTTAGAACTCAAGCAGCCTCTTCTTGGGCCAATCCTGAGCCCCTGAGGACACTGTTAAGTCCACTTCAATCCCTGGCGTCCTTATTTCCTGAATCTTCCCCTGGCCTGGGCCCGGGGTATGCACTGCCTCAAACGTCAGCATCCTAGGGACTGGCACCCTTGGCAGATGCTTCTTATGGCTATGACAGATGGGAAGAATTCGTGCTTCCTTGGGCCTCCCATGGAATGGTTCCTGGGGGTATCTTGTGAGCCCCCCCCCTTTCTTTCAACAAAAGGAAGACAGTGACCAAAAGCACTTCTCTACTATTGATACCTGAGCCAGGACACTGCTGGGTCCTCCGTCAGAGGCGGGTGGCCAACTGTAGCTGCAGGGGTAGGCACAGAGCCCAGAGTGGAAGACACTCGGTGAAAGCCTTCAGCTCACAAGGCAGGGTGTTGGTGTCCACAGCTTGGGTGACAGTGGGGTTTGGTTACAGGTTGGCTTTGCACTGCATGGCGGAGGAGCAGGGTGGCACCCATCTGTGCTTTTTCTAGTGGGAGGAGGGAAAGGGAGCTGTTGGAGGGGTGCCCTGGGTAGCGGCAGAGGAAGGAAAGCTGGGCTGGGGATTGGGAGTAGGAAGTTGCAGCTCGGGTGGTGATCTGAAGTTGGGTGTTGCAGGAGGCGGACACAGACGACCATCAGGGGACACTAGGTTTTGAAGAGTTCTGCGCCTTCTACAAGATGATGTCCACTCGCCGAGACCTCTATCTGCTCATGCTGGCCTACAGCAACCATAAGGACCATTTGGACGCCTCCGACCTGCAGCGCTTTCTGGAGGTGGAGCAGAAGGTGAGGCCTGGCCGAAGCTGTGTAGTTGGTGGGCGTGGCTGGTGGACGTGGTCGGTGGGTGTGGCCGGCGGACGTGGTCGGTGGGTGTGGCCGGCGGGTGCGGCCGGAGGGTGTGGCTTCAACTTCAGCCTTAGTTTCTGCCATCACGTGTTCAGAGATTCATAGCCGAACAGGACTGAGCCTTTGATATTGCCAGACATGTGAAGAAGCTTAGAGTTTTTTTCACAGACGAGGGGTCCCCGGTCAGCTCCATTCTGGCACTGGGTCTCCACCGAAGCCTCCAGAGGGTCACACCTGCCCTTGGCGTTTCATGGGCCGGGTTCGATGGCCTGGCCTTCGAGAACCACCCTTCTCTGTGCCTGTCTAGACACGTGTCCTCCCTGACTTCAGATGTGGCCTCCTGCAACTACCTGTCCCTTCAGCAAACATATAAATACCCTAGGACTGTTTACCTTGGCCCCAGGAAGTCAGTCCACCAACAGGGAAGCAACAGAAAAGTCAGGAGCCCCTAAGCTCTGCCCTGCTGCCTAGACCATTCACTTACAGCCTCAGAGCCCGCCCCTCCCACCTTAGAACTGGGCACGGATGAGGAGATGGCAGGGACACGGAGGCCAAGTGTACAGAGAGCACTTCCATGGAAAGTACAGTAGCTTGTGGCTCCCTCTGGTGGCACCTTGAGGTCAAGGGTCTTCCTGGATCTTTTCTCAGGAGGAGGGCTTGCCTTGGGGTGTAGATATCGGCTGGGACTTGCTCAAAGTCCTCCGTTTTGCCCAATTTCATGCCATCAGAGCCCCCCTTACAGTGACTGACCATGTCTGACCACAGCAAGGAGGGGACTAGGTAGTTGAACAGCAGCTGTGAGCTTGGGGTTTGAGGTTTGGTTCCTGGCTCTGCCCAGGATTGACCCCTCCCCACCACCATGGCCTACTTCACTCCACAAGGTTGCCCCAAACCCAACTGTCTTCATTTCTTTCCTGTAGCTGTGATAAAACACCATGACAAAAGTAACTTAAGGGAAATGGGTTTATTTGGCTTATAATTCCAAGTTGTAGTCCACAGTGGCAGGGAAGTAAGTCAGAGTCAGCAGCTTGAGCAAGCAGGGCCTCACGGTCTCCACAGTGAGTGCATGTGTCTGTGTGCCCAGCCTGCATTCTCCGTATTACACAGTCCAGGGCTCCTTTCCCAGCGGATGGTCCCACCCACAATTAAGATGGGTCTCCCACAGCAATTAACATGAAGACAGTCTCCTCTAAAGCTGTCCCCACAGCCTATCTAGACAAGACATCTCACGGAGACTTCTTTTCCTGGCGACAGTTCACCCTTTGGGGTACCACCCCACCTTCAGGCTTTCCCCCCTAATGTCACCCTATGACAGTCATATTTTCCCCCTCAACCAGAGAGTAACCCCAAATCCATGTGACCTGTAGTCCGCTGGCTGCCGAGTTCCAGAGAAAGGGCAAGAAATGGTGATGGTGGCAGGAGGAAGGGGGAGCTGCCTGGAGGTGGCCCATGCTGTGACTAAACAGCCCTGCCTCTGCTCTGGCCTAGATGAACGGTGTGACCCTTGAGAGCTGTCAGAATATCATTGAACAATTTGAGCCTTGCCCGGAAAATAAGAGCAAGGGGGTGCTGGGCATTGACGGTGAGTGGGGTGTGCCGGGCATGGATGGTGAGTGAGGGGTGCTGGGCGTTGATGGAGAGTGGGGGGTGCCGGGCATGGATAGTGAGTGGGGGTGCTGGGCATGGATGGTGAGTGGGGGGTGCTGGGCATTGATGGGGAGTGAGGGGTGCTGGACATTGGTGGTGAGTGGGGGGTGCTGGGAATTGGTGGTGAGTTAGCTGTTCTGGGGGATGATGGGAAACTCTTGGGGGAGCTGCACACCTGTGGGGCACCTAGTTCCGAGCTGAGCCCAGTGACAGAGCTACACTGTGCCACGCTCCTGTGCTCCACTGCAGGCTTCACCAACTACACCAGGAGCCCCGCAGGTGACATCTTCAACCCCGAGCACCACGGAGTGCACCAAGATATGACACAGCCCCTGAGCCACTACTTCATCACCTCATCCCACAACACCTACCTCGTGGGGGACCAGCTCATGTCCCAGTCTCGGGTAGATATGTATGCCTGGGTCCTGCAGGCCGGCTGCCGCTGTGTGGAGGGTAAGCGCTCCTGGACTCTGCGTCCTCCAAGCACGGAGGACCAGTCTTGGCTGCAGATGGCACCTCCTTCGGATAATGGGCTGGACTTGAGGAGCCATGGGGGCCTCTGGCAGGGTTCCTTCTCTTATCACTTAGAGAGCAGACCCCCGCCCCCCAACACACCATGGTTGGAGTCCAGGGACCCAGCCTTCCTAGGCTCACACAGCCAAGCCCCTTGGGCTAACCAGGCTCTGCTTGCCCACAGTGGACTGCTGGGACGGGCCTGACGGGGAGCCTATTGTGCACCATGGCTACACTCTGACCTCCAAGATCCTTTTCAAAGATGTCATCGAAACCATCAACAAATATGCCTTCATCAAGAACGAGTGAGTGGCCAGGGCTTCTGGGGGCCAGCTCCTGTGGCAGGCAGGGGGAGGGCAACCAGGGTCTGGGTCTCTTTCCTTCCCTGCGTTTCCCTGTGGGCTGTGACTGTAACATCCAACTGG